>NW_026615314.1:0-188079 GCF_030052815.1 Hevea brasiliensis | reverse complement strand
GGCGATCCTAGAATCAATAAACCTTGAAACCGATCCCCAGCACTAAATTTTCCTTTACCAGCCAACTACATTTCCGACCTCTCTTTGCCATATTACCGATCTCTCTTCACAGAAAATTGAATCAATGCTAAGCCCTCGTATCATCTAAGGCCTTGCCAAGTAAACTACCGATCTCTCAAGCCAATTGTCAAATTTCTGGCCGATCGATTACATTCCCGATCTCTCTGTCAAACAAAATTGAATCAATACTAGATCTTTATGTCACCGGTCTTATTGCGATCTATCATTTTAAGTTTAGGAATAATTAAGATTCATATACGATGTAATGATAATCTTTATTTTAATTGGGTTAAACAAATTTCCAATATTTAATGAAGTCCCGATTAACGTTGATTCCCTATCGATCTCATGCTCATTATGTTTTCGGATCTCTCACACTTAGGTTAATAATCTCTTTCAGTTACTTCGATATACTCAGACAATCAAATGTTAAACAATTCAGAGATTTTTCCAATCACAATCATTCATTGAACAAAAAGGGCATTCCACTTCATTTCATTTCGAAAAATTTGTACAAGTCATTCGGCTGGGGGATCACCCCCAGCCTGATCTACATTTTGCTCATTTTCTCTCTCTCCCTCGGGCTCCTCTTCGCTTTCCTCCTCGCCTTCGGGAGCCCAGTCGGCCATCCAAGAGAAGTCCTCCTCGGGGTAACGCTTTTGGAGCTCGGCCAAGAGATCCTTGTGAGCGTTCACATAGGCACCGGCTATTTCTGTCACCATCTCTTCATCTTTTGCCTTAAGCTCCTCAGCAAGATGAGCGACCTGAGCAGCTTCATTGGCCCGGAGTGCCTAGACTTCTCTAAGGGCCTGATCCCTCTTAGCCAGAACACGAGTCTGTTTGGCCGTCTTATCCTCATAGTACTTCATCCGCCCCTCAATTTGAGATATGTAATCTTGAGCGGATGAGAGTTGGGATTGGAGCGATGCCACTTCTTGACTCTTCCTTTCGACTTCTTGACTCTTTTTCTCGACCTCCTTACCCAGGCGGTAAGCCTTTTCCCGAACTATGTGCTGGTTCACCAGGCACTCTACATTCAGACTCATGGATCGAGTTAGGATGTCGTCAAGATTGTCAGACGATCTGTCCGATCCTCCCGAAGGCAGATGGAAGACCCCAAAACTTTGGCAAAATCGGGGTTCTCCCGAACGGTCCGGTTGTTCTCTAGGGAGGCAATCAGTACTTGGGCGCCACGAGAGGAGGGCCTCATAGGAGGTCGAGAATGACCCCCTTCTATGCTTGGAACAGCTGAAGGAGGTGGAGGCGGCTCTTCCTGTTGAGGAGGAGATCGGACAGCTTCAGTGATCGGCGGCCCCGAAGGTCGGGACGGGCCTCCTTGCATCTCCCCAAGTTCATGACCGGGTGTTTGAAGTAGGGCCGAACGCTTTATCTCCTTTATTTTCTGGGAAATCTCTCTCTCCTTCTTCTGCTTCCTAGAACCTTCACCGCCTGCTATACCTACACAAAAAAGAGGTCAGTGAGATCAATAAGGTCCAAAGATCTGAGAAATAGAAAATACCGATGACAAGATCAGAGAGCTGAAGCCCGCGCTTTTCGCCCGTGATCAACTCCATCGTCCAATGATGCAGCTCGGCAGTCACCGCATCTAAACAGGAGTACTTTTGAGTGGCAGCTTGATTCTTCAGCTCCAGCACTATTAGGCTTTCCTCTTTGTTCAGGGTAATACGCTTCGGAATCAAGGGCCCCTGGTGCCACCAGCTACGGGGGAAGTCCTGGAAGCAGGTCGGATTTTTGCTCCTCAGAATGAAGAAGCGGTTCTTCCAATTCTTAAGGGAGGAGGGCAGATCGGTGAAGAGCCCGCAATGAGGCTTCGCCTGAAAGAATCAATGCTCATCGTCCTTTCGGCGAGTTAGCCTGAGCAGTTCGGCGAACACCTTAGCCGTAGGTCTGATTCCCTTAGCTCGGCACAGGCCTCGGAAGGCTACCAAGATCCGCCACGAGTTAGGGTGAATTTGGGCGATGCACACTCGGTGGAATTTTAGGACCTCCTTGAAGAAGTCGTCCAGAGGGAACCTAAGACCGGCCTTTAATTGTTCCTCGTATACCATCACCATGTCATTCTCTTCAAAGGAGTGATCGGCTCGGTGATCGCTGTGACACCGGATAAGTTCATATGAATCGGGCTCTATCTTTGTACTCTGGCTAAACGCATTGCAGTCGGTTTCTTGCAAGATCGACGGCAGCTCATCCATAGGAAGATTCTCCCTCCCCGAAGGAGGTGCATGCCTTGATGGTGCGATCCACCCCCGAGCTGGAGCGGAGACCCTAAGAGGTTCTGGTTGTGCGCTCGGCCTGACCACCTCTTCTTCATCAGACGACCATGAAACGTGGACGGAAGGTGGGCTTGCCGCTCTCTGATCTTCGGCGCCGCTCATTTTTAAGGAAAACAAAAAACTTAAAGCTAAAAGAAGGATTAAAACCCTTACCGGAGCTTGAACGGAGTCGGAAGAGCTTGAAAAATCGGGAGAATTTTGGAATTGCTCGCGAGAGACAGAAAATGGCATAAGTGAGCAAATGGCTAACCCTTTACCCCTATTTATACTCGTCCGAGCATTTAATGCTCACAACGTCAGTGCAATGCATCGGTAACGGATTCACAAATGTTCTGACACGTCTCTCGAACACTCCAAATTCCATAAAGAGAGCGGCTAATTAGAGATCGGCATATTAAGATAAATGTTTCGAATTGTGGATCAGTTAAGGGTTGTTCAGTTAGGAACCAGATCGGATAAACACATCAGAGATCGGAAAATAATCAATGCAATAATAACAAGATGAGAATTGACTTTTATTTCCGAAAGATCGGATTACATCATTTGGGCGATCTCTAGGGATCGGAATTATAGAGATCGAAACATGGGGGATCAGCATGAGAGATCGGAATAAGAGCATGGGAGGGATCGGAAGGCAAAAAGAATAAGACAAATCCCAAATAACCGTCGTCAGAATCAGAGCCGAGGTAGTTAAAGCGTGGCAGACGAGATCTCCACCGCACGCCTAAGAATCGCCTAATCTTGGCAGTGCGGTATGTCATGACGATCTGTACATCCCAATCTCCACCATTGATTTCACTTGTAAGGATGAACCCAGAGCCCTTGAATCAAGAGAGGAGACGACAAGACCAGCACCTTTCGCTCTTAGCCCTCAGATCGCTCCGGACAAGTGGATTTGAGACCGTCAGATTGAAAGAAGAAAAGGACAAATATTCTGAAGAATAATCTCAGCCATTCATTTTGATTCTCTTTAATTCCTGAACATCCGATCATGTCCTTCGAAATCTTGACCCTCCATCTCCCTCAAAATAAATCCTGACCCTTCATGGGGAGCACCCGATTCCTATAAATACCTGCATGAAAAACTGTTCAAGGGACAGGCAAAAAAGGAGAGATAGTTATTATAGCGGAAGAACTCTGAAACTTCATTCAGTTTGTTACTCTGCTACTTAGAAGTTTTGATTAGAAAGACTTTTGAAACTAGTTTTCTGAAGTGTTTTCTTGAAAAGGATTCTGAATACTGAAACTCTACATTTTCAGTTTGTTCATTATCTGGTCACACTCTCACTTTCAGCCCTTTATTATCTTTGTCTTCATTCCCATTATCCAAGCTCAATTTCATTTCACTCGGTTTTTATCTTAATCTGATTGCATTTTAGCTAAGCACCCTTGATTCTAGCTGAACATCAGCCCTCAAGCTAATCAGTCTGCTGTCTTATCACTATTTGTCACCCCGTAGTTATTTCAATAAATTTGGCTCCTTACAGGTAAGAGCTCATACTGCTATTTTATTAAGTGTTTACGTTTACTTTTCGCATTATCTTTGTTCTTCATATGTATGCGATTTTCTCCAAGTTCATTTTGTGCGAAAGAACCCCAAAGAATGTTACTCTCGAGTTATTTCTTTAGTGATCAGTCCATCATTTTATTAATCTTCATCATTTCTGAATGCAAGTTTTCTAGCTCCTAGTAGCATGTAAGTGGTTGGGTAAAACGTAGGTAACTGCAACTTAAGGGTCTCTTTTAAAAGAGAGAGCCTGAATAACACGTCAGGAAAATAGCCAAACTATTAGGCTGACGTAAACGGCAATTCGGCAAGATGCCATAAAGTGGAACAAAACCAAAGTAAACAAAACAGAATAGATTGGACATTAATAGGTACTGGTAAAGTGACCTTAGGGGAGGTCAGCAAAATTCAGTTCCGCTTCTCTTATTTAGTCACAAAATATCAATTAGTTAAAAGAAGCCTTATCCACAGCACCTTAGAACGCTATCCTTAGCTTTAGTACCTTATGACATTTAGATGAAATTAAAATTCGGGAGATCGGAAAGATCCCATTCAGGCTCCTGTTAATTTAAAAGAGATCGGAGGAGAGTTCTTATCTGGTCTCAACTCAAAATTTAAAATAAATACTTAAAAGAGATCGGAGGAGAGTTCTTATCCGGTCTCAACTCAAAATTTAAAATAAATACTCAAAAGAGATCAGAGGAGAGTTCCTATCCGGTCTCGACTCAAGATTTTAATAAATATTAAATAGAGATCGGAGGAGAGTTCTTATCCGGTCTCAACTCAAAATTTTAATAAACGTTAAATAGAGATCGGAGGAGAGTTCTTATCTGGTCTCAACTCAAAATTTTAATAAACATTAAATAGAGATCGGAGGAGAGTTCTTATCCGGTCTCAACTCAAAATTTTTAATGATTTAAAAGAGATCGGAGGAGAGTTCTTATCCAGTCTCAACTCAGAATTCTAACAAATATTAAAGAGTTCGGAGAAGAGTTTTTATCCGATTCTTAAACTAAATTTTAATAAAATATTCCTTTCAAATAAAATTAACATACAACAGTAACTCACTAAGGTTGTCTCATTTACTTATGTATCTGGGCGATCCAAATTTAGTGAAAAATCAAATGTTCCTTTAGTCAAAAGGATTAACATGTCCATTCAAGCCCTCCTAACTAATGCAAAATTAAATCTACTTAACCTTATTAAGGGACGAGGTGGGGTGCCTAACACCTTCCCCACCTGTTTACGGACCCCGAACCTAGAATCTCTGTCTTGAAGTGGTTTCATTTCAATCTATTTTCACAAATGGTTTTCTTTAGTTTCCCTCAAAACTAAGGTGGCGACTCCTCACTCTTTCCCACTTCGGTGAGGGTTCGTTCAGGCGACCGTAAAATCCCTTGCGACAGTATAGATTGATTGTGTAAGTGTATGTAAAAATTTATAATGTTTAGGGTATATGTGATTGTACTTAGAACTTGTAAATGTGAGTTTAATTGGTGTATTGAGGATAATTGCAATCTGCCCAAAGTGACATTTAAGTGAAGTGGAATATGGTTTTTGGTAATGTACCAAAACAGAAATTGTAAGGGGATTGGACATATAGCAATTAAATGTGTAATGGATACATGTATAAGCAAAGTAATTAAAGGCAGTATGCAATTTAGTTAATAACTTTAAATGTGTAACCTCAATTGGTATGAGACCAATTGGAGGTAAAACTAGGCACAAAATGTGCCAACTTTCATTGAGAAAGCATACCAAAATTCTGCTTGCAAGGTGACATAAAAAAATGACCAATTCGGATTAGATGCAATTGAGACCTAAAAGCGACCATTTGGGCGTGATTAGTGTTTAGGCCATAACTCACTCAAAACATGTCCAATTGACCTGAAATTTTAACCATGAATAGTTAAGACCCATACCTACAAGTCTTATGAAGACACAAGACCCAGAAATGACCAGAAGCAAGTCAAAAAGCTTGCACAAGTTCGGGTCCAAAAACTGGCCGAACCAAAGTTGACCAAATTGACCTAAAATTGACCTAATTTGATGCCATTTGACCAGTAATAGTATAATGACCATAACTTGGTCTACTTAACTCGGATTGACCTAAACTTTTGCCCCGCGTTCCATAAGACATAGATCTACAAGTTTGTAGTTTTGACCGAAACCCGAAAACCAAGGGAACTAGGTCGTCTGGCTAGGTCAAACTAGTATCCCGAAATCCAGCAAGTTGCATTAAAATGCACTAAACAAGGAAATGAGTTTGATAAAACGTACCAACCCTAAAACCCTATCGAATGTGACATATTAATGACACTAAAACCTAATTTACCTAAAACGCATCGAGGGTCGGTATATTAGGTAATTGAGCAAATAATAGCCTTCAGTGAATTACTTATCGAACATTATTGTTAGAGACAGTTTAATTTAGTACTGAAACACTTCAAATTGTGTTTCTCAGTTACCAAAGACTCAGGAAAAGGGAAGGAAATACTAAGTCCAAACCCGGAGACAGTTATCAGAGGTTTGTGCACAACAGCTATTTCTTTTGAATTATTTTCAATTGAAATAAATTTTGAATATTTGTATATTATTGTTTTAAGTTGTGAAATTGTGAAAAATGGTTTGAATGATATTTGATGGATACTTATTGATTGAAAAGCACTGTAATTGGTTTGAAACCACAGCTATCATGTACATTGATTGTATTCCTCGCTAGCTTATCTAGTGGGATGAATTGAATTCCCTCTCTGGCTGAAGTGTTGAGGTGTGTGCCTGTTGAGGACGAATAGAATGAGTACTCATATTTTTGCTAGCTAGCTATGTTATTCCTCATTAGTCATTGACTTTTGGGATGAATTGAACTTGGGAACATGATTAAAGCTGTGTGTGATTTATTGATATGTATTGTGAGATTGTGAAATGAATTTAAACTCTTATTGACATATACTGTCTTTTGAATTCAACTATGATCTGACTTATTGAAATTTATTGTGATATTGAGAAATGGAGTTTAAATTCTTATTGACAATTACTGTCTTGAAATTAACTATGGTTTTAAGTATCCACTATTTACATGACTTATGAATTGTGATTTAAATTGTATTTGGTTAATGTTGTGCACCACTGAGACATTGTCTCAAATGATAGCTTTATTCTTTGTCAGTAAAGCAGATAGACAGAAGCAGCGAACTAGGTGCTAGTACCTCCAAATGAGAGACTACAGGGTATAATGAGTATACCAATATTTTGTATTTTGTAATGTAAAGTATGTTCCTTTGTATGTACATATTGTTGTTGGTTTTGAGCGATTGTAAATTAAAATTGTACATTGGAGTTGTAAAGTAAATTATGAGATATTTTGACTTGTAAAATTGTATTATATTTTCTCTATCTCGATCCTTGAAAAATTCTGAATTTGACTTGAGAAATGTGTTGGGTTGAAAAATGTTGAAGTTGAGATTTGGAAATTTATTGAAGTGCTTTTTACAGGTTTTACAAGAACTGTTTTATCCAAAATACAGATGGCACTCTGCCAAAATTTTTACAGAAATTCCAAATAATTCAAATGTGTTAGTTCTATCACTTCAGTTCAAAAAGGTTTTTAACACCTGTAAATAGTGCTCACCACTGTAAAAGAAGTAAGAAAAGTTTTTAAAATCCCTTATAGTGTATTTAATGGGTTATCAGTAGACGGAGTTGGTAATTCATTAGGTATACTACGAGATCATGTTATGCCTTACAGAGGGGTAGGGTGTGACATGTTTTTAGTGGTATCAGAGCAAAGTTTTTAAATTCTGTTTTCACCTGTTATTTGAATATTCTTTCTTCATAGTACAACTGCTCAACATCATTGTTTGATACATACAGTATATTACATTATAAATATGCACTAACGGGAGGAAATCTCCTTGTGTTATTGGTTCAGGAGATCTTAAATCCTCACATTGACTATGGAAGAGGGTGATCGTTCAGTCGATCAATCTATTGAGGCTGAGGTGCAAGGGGATGCCCCAGGCCTACAAAATGTTAGTGGTTCGGAAGACCCTTGCAAGATCTGCAGCTTTCTGCTCGATTCGCTCGTGAGATGGTGCAATGTTCCAACAAATGGTTGGCAATGTACCTACTCAAGTCCCAATCTGAGACACGGTGGTACAACCACGATCTCCTACTAGCGATATGATAAATTGATGAAATATGGGGCTCTGAGTTCAAGGGGATAGATCCTCTAGAAGCCGAGCGATGGTTAGAGAGGATGGATAGGGTATTCAAGAAAGCGCATTGCAGAGGAGCTCAAATTTGAATACTCGTGTCTTTGTTATAGGGGATGCTTATGATTGGTGGAAAACCATTCCCCACGATCACAGTAGAACTGCAGTCTTGACTGGAATGACTTTCTCGGGGAATTGAGGCAAATATGTCCCGATGCTTATGTAGACCGGAAGTGCAAGAGTTCCTAAGTTTGAAATAGGGGCGGTCGGTGGCTGAGTATGAAAGGAATTTTCCGCCTTAGCCATTATGCGGTCGTCTACTCTCTACCAACAAGGAGAGATGCAAGAGGTTTGAGCGGCTTGAAGCCCAGATGTCAGTACAAATGTCGGCTTTAAACACACTAACTTCTCTTAACTTATTTCTCAAGCCTTAGAGTTGGAAAGAATTGAGATTGAGCGCTCTGAGAAAAGAAATCAGAGAAGATAGACAAAGAGGGAAAGTCAATAGAACAGGGTTCCAGTGGTCATACTGGGAAGAGGAAGAACTATGGGGGACACAACAGAGGTGGCAAGAAATCTGGTAGGGGAAGATATTCAGATGAAGCCTCCCTATCCAGTCGCAGAGTACAGAGGTTCCTACCCTCCCGCCAATGTGAGACATGTGGAAGAAATCATGGTGGGATCTGCTACAAAGCTATTGGAGCTGTTATAGCTGTGGAGGCACAGGACACTTTGCCAAGGCGCACCGATAGTCGCAGAGTTGGACCACCTCCTACTACTGCAGAAGGGCCGATTGAGCCTGTCACTAGAAGTTCACAACCACCAGCAGAGGTAGAGGCGGGGTAGAGGTAGCAAAGATGGCGGCCAGGCACGATGAAACAATCAGAGCAAGACAGTGCTCCAGTCAGAATGTATGCCATGAGACAGAGGGAAGAGGCCGAGACATTTGATGTTGTGGCTGGTACCTTCTCAACTTTTAACCAAAATGTGTTTGTGTTATTTGATCCGGGCTCTACCCATTCTTATGTGAGTGCTAGCATCATTGATTGCATTGCTGTTCCATGTATACAAATGGACTTTGAGGTGCTAGTAACAAGTCCATTAGGACAGGAGGTCAGGGTTAATAGAATGTATAGAGATTGTCCTTTGGTGATCCAATGACACACTTTCTGTCGATTTCATTGAAATGCCCTTCGAGATTATGATATCATCTTGGGCATGGATTGGTTTGCTAGGCATCATGCCATGATTGATCAGTAGGTGAAGACGATCACTTTTGGCCTTCTTGATCTGATGATGTGGTAATGCATGGGGAAAGGCAGTTATTGCCATCAAACATCATTTCTGCTGCACTAGCCAGAAAAATGATCAGAAAGGGGTGTGAAGCCTACTTGGCACATGTGGTAGACACCCAAGTGGAGAGTTCAGTATTGAAGGACATCCCTACAGTACATGACTTTCCAGATGTGTTTCCTGATGAATTGCCAAGATTACCTCCGGAAAGAGAAGTGCAGTTTGAAATTAATGTTATGCCTGGTGTGGATCCAATCTCCATAACGCCATACAGAATGGCACCAACAGAGTTGAAGGAGTTGAAGATACAGTTACAAGAATTACTTGAAAAGGGCTTCATCCGCCCTAGTGTGTCACCTTAGGGAGCACCAGTGTTGTTTGTTAAGAAGAAGGATGGTACTCTCCGCTATGCATTGACTACAAGCGGTTGAATAAGGTGACAATAAGAAACAGATATCCATTGCCTCGCATTGATGATCTGTTTGATCGATTGAAGGGTGCAGTATTCTCCAAAATTGATTTGCGATCCGGTTATTATCGGTTGAAGGTGCAAGAGCGAGTATTCCAAAAGCGCTGAGAACTTCGGTATGGCCACTATGAATTTCTAGTAATGCCATTCGGGTTAACAAATGCTCCAGCTGCTTTCATGGATCTGATGAACACTATCTTCAGACCATATCTTGATCAATTTGTGGTGGTGTTTATTGATGACATTTTGTTATATTCAAGGAATGCAGAAGAGCATGACAGACATCTGCGGATTGTACTGCAGACTTTAAGGGAGAAACAGCTATACGCCAAATGGTCAAAATGTGAATTTTGGCTGAAAGAAATCTCCTTTTTGGGACATGTTGTGTCAGCTGAAGGGATCAAGGTAGATTTCAGCAAGGTAGAAGCTATCCTTAATTGAAAGCCGCCCAGGAACATCATAAAAATTCGCAGTTTTCTGGGTCTAGCTGGATATTATCTTCGGTTTGTGAAGGGATTCTCTATGTTATCTTCTCCACTGACCAAACTGCTTCGGAAAGATGTAAAATTTCAGTGGACAGATAAATGTCAGCAAAGTTTTGATGAGTTGAAGAGGTGTTTAACTGAAGCTCCAGTTCTCACTTTACCTACTCCGGGTAAAGAATACACAGTTTATAGTGATGCTTCTCACAATGGGTTAGGCTGTGTACTGATGCAAGATCGGAATGTCATTGCTTATGCATCACGCCAACTGAAACCGCATGAGAGGAACTAGCCAACACATGATCTAGAGCTAGCAGCTATTGTTTTTGCTCTGAAGATTTGGAGACACTATTTGTATGGAGAGAAATGCTACATTTACACGGATCACAAGAGCTTGAAGTACTTAGGCACCCAGAAGGAATTGAATTTGAGGCAGAGGAGATGGTTAGAACTCATTAAAGATTATGATTGCTTAATAGACTATCAGCCAGGAAAAGCAAATATGGTGGCTGACGCCTTAAGTCGCAAGACTATGGCAAGTCTCAGAGTTTCTCCCATGTCCATGGTATATGAGTTGAAAGCACAGCATGCCAGTTTAGAGATTGATAATGAGGGACAGACAGTAGTTGCATGGCATGTACAGCCAGTGTTGATTGATCGATCGTAATGGTCGCTCAGTGATGAAAAATATCAGAAGCTACTGAAAGAAGTCCAGCAGGGTAAGAAACCTGAATTCTCTGTGAGAGATGATGGTTTATTGCTACATCAGGGCAGAATGTGCGTTCCTAATGATGCTGAATTGAGACAGATCATTATGAAGGAAGCACATGAGTCTCCATCTGCTATGCACCCTGGTGGAACTAAAATGTAAAGAGGGCTGAAAGAGCATTCTTGGTGGATGGGCATGAAGAGGATATAAATGAGTTTGTTTCCAAATGCCTAACTTGTCGCAAGTAAAGGCGAACATCAAGTTCCAGTGGTTTGTTACATCCTTTATCGCATGCAGTGGAAATGGGAGCGAATAAATATGGATTTTGTTACAGGACTTCCAAGGACACAAAGTAGTCATGATGCGTATGGGTTATAGTTGGCCATTGACCAAGTCCGCTCACTTTTTGCCCGTTCGGATGGACTATAGCCTGGAAAGATTGGCCAGATTGTACATATATGAGATTGTAAAATTGCATGGAGTGCCAGTATCAATTGTATCTGATAGAGATCCTAGGTTCACTTCTAGATTATGGGGTAGTCTTCAGAGAGCCCTAGGAACTAGATTGAACTTCAAAGACAAGATTCTACCCGCAGACGGATGGCTAGTCCGAAGGGTTATTCGATATTGGAGGATATGCTACGGGCTTGTGTGATTGAATTTGAAGGTAGTTGGGATACACACTTGCCTTTGATTGAGTTTGCTTATAACAACAGCTACCAATCAAGCATTGGGATGCCTCCATATGAAGCATTGTATGGCAGGAAGTGCAGAACTCCCTTATGTTGGGATGAAGTAGGTGAAAGGAAGATGATTGGGCCAAAAATTGTTCGTGACAGAGGAAAAGATCAGTTGATTAGAGATAGACTCAAGGTGCATCGGGCCGTCAGAAGTCCTATGTTGATCCGAAAAGAAGAGATATTGAGTATGCAAATGGGTGATAAGGTATTCCTCAAAGTTTCTCCTTGAAAGAGGATTATGAGATTTGGCGAGAAAGGAAGCGAGTCCTCGTTTCATCGAACCATATGAAGTTACGGAAAGAGTGGGTCCTCTGGCATATCTGTTGGCATTACCTCCAGTGCTAGCAAGGATACACAGTGTCTTCCATATGTCCATGTTAAGGAGGTACAGATCTGACCCATCTCATGTACTATCAGTTGAAGAGATTGAAGTAAATCCAGACCTCTCATATGAGGAAGAACCCATAGAAATTCTGGCTTATGAGGTGAAGCGGTGAGAATAAGCAGATACACACAGTTAAAGTCTTTGTGGAACCATCATTCAGGCCAGGAAGCTACTTGGGAACGTGAAAAGGATATGAGGAGACAGCACACACAGCTGTTCAGAGACTAATGGCAGGTAAAATTTCGAGATGAAATTTATTTAAGGGGGGGAGAATTGTAACGCCCCTAAGCTCGGTAGTGCGTTCTGCTGTCCCAGTGACCAGTGTTGTCCGGACAGCTAGGATGCCTAGAACAACACATCGTTATGAGTGAGGAGACATAAAATAATGAAATACAAGAAAAGAAAATACAAGAAAAACAAAGGAAAAATAATAGCAAAGAAAGGTAACCAAGTTAAGCGGCGAGAACCTAGCGATGGGTGGCCATGCGGGAAGTCACGGCGTGGACCGTTGACTAGCCGGATGCTGGGAACCCTGGAAAACATTTTTTGGACTTAAATAGACCCTTATTGAAGAATAAATATCATTAGTAAGATCAAAGAAAAATTAAATAATTAGTACAAAGAAAAGTGAGAAATCGAAAAACAGACAAAACCCGGTGTTACCGAAAAATCGGGAATGCAACCCGAACAGGGGCATTATGGTCATTTGACATCCCGAATTGTCTTTTGACCTAAATTTCCACTAAAAATAAATAATATTACACTTAGAAAATAAAATGAAAAATTAAATTGAGGGTACCTAATACAAATAGCCAAAATGGAGTGAAAAATGTGTAAATAACACATGTAAGCTTATTATATAGTTAAATTTAAGTAAGTGGACCACTAAAGGAATAAATTAAAAATAATGGGGCAGGTGTACACTCATCTTACCATCTGCAATTCATCTTTCTCATTTGGATTTAACATTGCCGAAATGAAGAGGTGAAGAACCCTCCATGGCCGTTTTCATCAAGCTCTCTTAACTCCCCCATTTCAACTCCAATCACTTAGGTTTCTTCATGAAAGTTTGTCTACACATCATAAGGAAGAGCTTGATACCAAATTTAAGAAGTTTAATCAAGGTTTGGCAAGTTCCAACCATAAGGTAAGTTAGCATTTTTGAAGATAGCTTTGTTAAACTTTGTGTTCATGTTATGGGTGTTGGTTTTATGAAGAAAATTTTTAAGTTTGAAGAGTTATTGAGATGTTCATTTTGGACAGCCATGGAGTTATGTATTTGATGAAATATTTTGCATATATTTGATGAGAAATGATGTTGGTTATGGTGATTTAATATCCTAGTAAATTACTTCATATGTATATGGTGATTTTTGCATTTGGATGGAAATTGATGAATTGTAGGATATTTTGGTGTTGAGGAAGTTTTCGGCAGCCTTGAGATACTTGGATAAATGTGTGTGTTCATGAAGGTGTTGGCAGAATATTGACATAGAAGGTTGATGGACATGTGTATAGATTGATTGTGTAAGTGTATGTAAAAATTTGTAATGTTTAGGGTATATGTGATTGTACTTAGAACTTGTAAATGTGAGTTTAATTGGTGTATTGAGGATAATTGCAATCTGCCCAAAGTGACATTTAAGTGAAGTGGAATATGGTTTTTGGTAATGTACCAAAACAGAAATTGTAAGGGGAGTGGACATATAGCAATTAAATATGTAATGGATACATGTATAAGCAAAGTAATTAAAGGCAGTATGCAATTTAGTTAATAACTTTAAATGTGTAACCTCAATTGGTATGAGACCAATTGGAGGTGAAACTAGGCACAAAATGTGCCAACTTTCATTGAGAAAGCATACCAAAATTCTGCTTTCAAGGTGACATAAAAAAATGACCAATTCGGATTAGATGCAATTGAGACCTAAAAACTGACCATTTGGGCAGCAGTTAGTGTTTAGGCCATAACTCACTCAAAACAGGTCCAATTGACCTAAAATTTTAACCATGAATAGTTAAGACCCATACCTACAAGTCTTATGAAGACACCAAGACCCAGAAATGACCATAAGCAAGTCAAAAAGCTTGCACAAGTTCGGGTCCAAAAACTGGCCGAACCAAAGTTGACCAAATTGACCTAAAATTGACCTAATTTGATGCCATTTGACCAGCAATAGTATAATGACCATAACTTGGTCTACTTAACTCGGATTGACCTAAAATTTTGCCCCGCGTTCCATAAGACATAGATCTACAAGTTTGTAGTTTTGACCAAAACCCGAAAATCGAGGAAACTAGGTCGTCCGGCTAGGTCAAACTAGTATCCCGGAATCCAGCAAGTTGCATTAAAATGCACTAAACAAGGAAATGAGTTTGGTAAAATGTACCAACCCTAAAACCCTATCGAATGTGACATATTAATGACACTAAAACCTAATTTACCTAAAACGCATCGAGGGTCGGTATATTAGGTAATTGAGCAAATAATAGCCTTCAGTGAATTAGTTATCGAACATTATCGTTAGAGACAGTTTAATTTAGTACTGAAACACTTCAAATTGTGTTTCTCAGTTACCAAAGACTCAGGAAAAGGGAAGGAAATACTGAGTCCAGACCCGGAGACAGTTATCAGAGGTTTGTGCACAACAACTATTTCTTTTGAATTATTTTCAATTGAAATAAATTTTGAATATTTGTATATTATTGTTTTAAGTTGTGAAATTGTGAAAAATGGTTTGAATGATATTTGATGGATACTTATTGATTGAAAAGCAGCATGGTGGTTTGAAACCATAGCTATCATATACATTGATTGTATTCCTCGCTAGCTTGTCTAGTGGGATGAATTGAATTCCCTCTCTGGCTGAAGTGTTGAGGTGTGTGCCTGTTGAGGACGAATAGAATGAGTACTCATATTTTTGCTAGCTAGCTATGTTATTCCTCATTAGTCATTGACTTTTGGGATGAATTGAATACCTCATTAGCCATCGGTTTTTGGGATGAATTGAACTTGGGAACATGATTAAAGCTGTGTGTGATTTATTGATATGTATTGTGAGATTGTGAAATGAATTTAAACTCTTATTGACATATACTGTCTTTTGAATTCAACCATGATCTGACTTATTGAAATTTATTGTGATATTGAGAAATGGAGTTTAAATTCTTATTGACAATTACTGTCTTGAAATTAACTATGGTTTTAAGTATCCACTATTTACATGACTTATGAATTGTGATTTAAATTGTATTTGGTTAATGTTGTGCACCACTGAGACATTGTCTCAGCGATAGCTTTTTATTGCTGTCGCAGGTAGACAGATAGACAGAGCAGCATACTAGGCTGCTAGTACCTCCAGCGAGAGACTACCGGGTATAATGAGTATACCAATATTTTGTATTTTGTAATATAATGTATGTTCACTGTATGTACATATTATTGTTGGTTTTGAGCAGTTGTAAATTAAAATTGTACATTGGAGTTGTTAAGTAAATTATGAGATATTTTGACTTGTAAAAATTGTATTATATTTTCTTTATCTCAGTCCTTGAAAAATTACTGTGAATTTGACTTGAGAAATGTGTTGGGTTGAGAAAAATGTTGAAGTTGAGATTTGGAAATTTATTGAAGTGCTTTTTACAGGTTTTCTGAATAACTGTTTTATCCAAAATACAGATGGCACTCTGCCAAAATTTTTACAAAAATTTCAAATAATTCAAATGTGTTAGTTCTATCACTTCAGTTCAAAAAGGTTTTTAACACCTGTAAATAGTGCTCACCACTGTAAAAGAAGTAAGAAAAGTTTTTAAAATCCCTTGTAGTGTATTTAATGGGTTATCAGTAGACGAAGTTGGTAATTCATTAGGTATACTACGGGATCATGTTATGCCTTACAGAGGGGTAGGGTGTGACAGCTCCAGTGCTGTTTGTGAAAAAGAAGGATGGGACTTTGAGGCTATGCATTGATTACCGGCAGTTGATAAAGTGATTGTGAAGAACAAATATCCGTTGCCTAGAATTGATGATCTGTTTGATCAGTTGAAGGGAGCAGGAGTATTTTCTAAGATTGATCTCAGATCAGGGTATCATCAGTTGAGGGTGAAGGATGCAGATGTGCCAAAGACTGCATTCAGGACCCGATATGGGCATTATGAGTTTCTAATGATGCCCTTTGGCCTAACAAATGCACCAGCGGCATTCATAGACCTTATGAACCTTATCTTCCATCCACACTTAGATCGGTTCGTAGTGGTCTTTATTGATGATATTTTGGTGTATTCCAAGATCAGGGAAGAACATGATGAGCATTTGAGGATTGTTCTGCAAACCCTGAGAGAAAAGAAGCTGTATGCTAAGTTGTCCAAGTGTGACTTTTGGTTGAATGAGATTGCATTCCTTGGACACATAGTGTCAGCTGATGGGATTAAGGTGGATCCCAAGAAAATAGAAGCAGTGATGGAATGGAAGCCTCGCAGGAATACAACTGAGGTCAGAAGCTTCTTGGGGCTAGCTCGGTATTACAGAAGATTTGTGAAAGGATTTTCCCTAATAGCTGCTCCAATGACCAAGTTGTTACACAAGAGTGTCAAATTTGACTAGAATGACAAGTGTCAGACCAGTTTTGAAAAGTTGAAGGCTATGCTGACAGAGGCACCAGTGTTAACACAGCCAGTGTCAGGAAAGGACTTTGTGGTCTACAGTGATGCCTCTCATAATGGGTTAGGGTGTGTATTGATGTAAGAGGGAAAGGTGATCACTTATGCTTCCAGGCAGCTACGGCCACATGAACAGAATTACCCTACCCATGATCTAGAGCTTGCAGCAATTATCTTCGCACTGAAGATATGGAGGCATTACTTGTATGGTGAAAAGTGCTACATTTACACAGACCACAAAAGCCTAAAATACTTGCCAACCCAGAAGGAGCTCAACCTTAGACAGAAACGATGGATTGAGTTCCTGAAGGACTATGATTGTGTAATTGACTACCATCCTAGGAAGGCAAATGTAGTTGTTGATGCTTTGAGCAGAAAGTCCATCACAGCTTTGAGATCATTGAATGCCCGTCTATCTTTGATTCGAGATGGAGCTATTTTGGCTGAGTTGCAAGTGAGGCCAAACCACTCTGATAGATTTTAGATGGGCAAAAGGCAGATGAAAAGTTAATGGCTATTATGAGCAAAATCTCAGAGGGAAAAGCAACTGACTATGAGGTGAAAGTAGATGAGTGTCTGTACTACAAAGGAAGACTGTGTGTACCAGATGATGGGGAATTGAAGGCCAATATTCTAAAAGAGGCACACACCAGTGTATATGCTATGCACCCAGGAAGTATAAAGATGTATCATGATCTGAAGCTCCAGTATTGGTGGTCTGGTATGAAGAAGGACATAGCTGACTATGTGACTAAATGCTTGACATGTCAGCAAGTCAAGGCAGAACATCAAGTTCCATCAGGTTTGCTACAGCCTATACGCATTCCTGAATGGAATGGGATCAGGTCACCATGGATTTTGTAAGTGGTCTACCTCTCACCCAGAAGAAACATGATGCAGTATGGGTGATAGTTGATAGATTGACAAAGTCAGCACACTTTCTGCCAGTTAGGACTGACTACTCACTGGAGAAGTTAGCAGAATTGTATATCAGTGAGATAGTTAGACTGCATGGAATTCCACTTTCCATCATATCTGATCGAGACCCAAGGTTTACATCGAGATTTTGGAAGAAGTTGCATGAGTCCTTGGGTACACAACTCCACTTCAGCACAGCTTTCCATCCTCAGACGGATGGGCAATCCGAAAGAGTAATCCAGGTAAACAATTGAACCAATTGAATTAATACAACTATTGAACTAAAATGATAACAATAACATGAAATATATGTCAGGTCCTTGAGGATATGCTGAGGAGTTGTGTCATTGAGTTTGAGGGAAGTTGGGATAGATACCTCCCACTGGCAGAATTTGCATACAACAATAGCTACCAAGCTAGCATCCAAATGGCCCCATATGAAGCACTGTATGGGAGGAAATGTAGAACTCAGGTGTCTTTGGACTGAATTGGCGAAGACAAGCGGTAGGGCGGACACAGTGAAAGCAGTGAGGAGAAAGTAAAACTAATCAAAGCTAATCTGAAGGTTGCCTCAGACAGACAGAAATCTTATATCGACCTAAAGAGAAAAGAAATAGAATATGCGGTTGGCGATAAAGTGTTCCTCAAGGTGTCACCATGGAAAAAAGTACTGAGGTTTGGAAGAAAAGGTAAGTTAAGCCCTAGGTTCATTGGCCCATATGAAGTCATTGAACATGTGGGTCCAGTGGCCTATAGGCTAGCTTTACTACCAGAGCTGCACAAGATCCACAATGTGTTACACGTGTCCATGCTCAGAAGATACCGCTTAGATCCTTCACATGTCATCTCCAGGGAAGAAATTGAAATACAGCCGAATTTGACATATGAAGAAGAACCTCTACGGATCCTGGCTCGGGAAGTGAAAGAGTTGAGAAATAAGCAGATTCCACTGGTGAAAGTGCTTTGGAGGCACCACAACACCGAGGAGGCAACTTGGGAAAGTGAAGAAACGATGAGGCAACAGTTCCCTCAACTGTTTGCATCAGGTAAATTTCGAGGATGAAATTTAAATTAGAGGGGAAGAGTTGTAACACCCTCCCTGTCGCAACTCCGTACATGCTACTGTTTCGGTGACCGGTGTCGGTCCGGACAGCTAAAACGTCCGGAAAAATATTTAAACTAAAGTGAGGAACCATAAATAACTCAAATATTAATAAGAAAAATTTAGAAAAAATTTTAGAAATAAAATACAACCAAGTTAAATGAGCCGGTGCCTAAGCGATGGGTAACCCAGAGGGAAGTTGTGGTTCTCGCAACTAGGAGCCCTAGATCCGAGAGAAAATTTATAAAATAATTTTTGGGACTCCAGAGAAGGGTTATTGAGGTTCCTATGGCATTAGAATGCCAAGAAAATATTTAGAAAAATTTTTCAATCGGTACAGACAATTTAGACCCGTTAAGCCAAACGGAGAGCATTTTGGTCATTTCGCCTTCAGAGACAATTTTTGGCCGACTTGTCCAGTTGAGTAAATAATTATTATGACATAAAATATGAATAAACATTACTAAAAATTAAATTGAAAATGAGTAGAGATGAAAAGAAAAGAAAAATAAAGAAAATTAGGGATAATGACATCACATGATGTCATTATCTTACTCCCAACCAATCACAAGTTAACAAGCATTCTTAAAACACTTAAAAGAGTCAAAATAGACCAAAAAAATTCTGCTCTTCTTCTTCTCCTTCAGCCAGCCGAAACCCTTCTCCCCTCTCCCTCCATTGATTCTCAACCAAAGCTCCCTTTCTTTCTTTGTTTCACTACTAAACCCTAGACACCTTTCATTAAAACTTGTCCATACCTCTTGGGAAAGTGTTTGGCAGCCTAGAAAAGGAAAGAAAGTGAAGTTTAAGTTTGGAAAATTCTGCCCTACAAGAGGTTAGTGCTTATTTATGCATATATTTCTTTTATTCCATATTAGGGACTTGAAATTAATATGAAATTGTGAATTAAATGGACTAAAACTCATGTGTATGTATACCATGGAATTCGGCTGCCTAGTGAGGGTTATGACTTTGATGGTTTAGATGGGCTTAGAGTGGATTAGAGAGGGTGTTTAAAGTGTGTATATATATATATATATATATAAGGAATGAAAGTGTTAACTAAGGTGTGGGGTGTGAATCATAATGGGAAATTAGGGTTTTGGGAGTGAAATTTGGACTTGGCTTATGAAATGATAAGTGAACATTCTAATGGTCAATTAGTGACCATTTGAGGTAAGTTGACCATAATTTGAAGTGAACTAGAGTGTTACAAACCAAATTGGTAGGCTGCCTAGTGACAGCAGCAGGTGAGACTGTGAGTCCAGCCTGTTTGGACTGCATATCTTTGGCTGTGTAGGTTCAATTGGTATTTGGCCAATTGGACATGAAACTATACACATAATGGCACAATTTTTCTGAAGAAACCATGCCCAAAAGACCAAAGCAAGTGGACCAAAAACTGGCCCCAATCCGGATACCCTGCAACTAGAATCTGCAGAATGACTAAATGAACAGTAATTGTTCATTTGGCCATAACTCATTGTAGAATGGGTCAATTGACCTGAAATTTTTACAGCAACAAGTTAAGATATAGACAAACAACTTTCATGCAGAAACCTACCCCAAATTATGACCAGAACCTATCCAACAAGGCAGTGGCAGTCACTGTTCACTGCACTATAGATATGGTCAATTCTGCAGTTTTGCAATCCGGCCAGCTGTGGTTTTTGGACCATATCTGGAGTTACAAAACTCCAAATGGTGTGATTCAAAAAAATAAATTCAACTAGACAAAATAAGGAACAACTTTCATGTTTACCATTTCCTCAAATTCCTACTGTAACAGTCACTAATGGAATAGAAAATTTGGGGTACAAAAAACTAAAAATTCTACTCCTTTGGTTTAAGCTTAGAAATGGTATTGGTGATTAATGCCAACAAGTTTTGAATGCAAAATGTGGTATGTTCGGAGTGTCAAAACCAATGTACCTATTTTCTCTCCAAAAGTCAACATTTTTGTTGACCAATAAAGTGAATAGTGACACCAAAAACTTGAAATTCAAAAATTGAAGAATTCAAAAGTATCAAATGCCCTAGTATACCTAACAAGATTGGTTTGGATAGTTTGGCATGCCAATAGGGTTCAGTTAGCAGTACTGCACATGGCATTATGCCATTTTGTGATTTCATGGCTTTTAGCCATTCTGACATTGTGTTGATATTTGGCCTTATGTCTATTGTTATTACAGATTATTAGCTGTTCTGTTGCACACCGGGAGATGCATATGTGACCGATGGTGTGACGGCCCGAGGTACTAGATACCCAGTGCCAGTTTACCCATTTATCCAGTCCAGTCATCCAGTATAGGTTACTTGGGCAACCAAAAATGAAAGTGGATAAATTTAATGAAATAATGAATATAACAAGTACAAAACAAGTAAGACATCGATACATTCAATACATATTTATTTTCTGTTATTTCCTTTTATTTTATTATTGCACCACTAAGCATTATTGCTTAGCGCGTTGCTTTTGCCATGCGTAGGTTCTGGAGATACTGACCGAGAGCCCAGTAGACCGCAGACTGGGTTAGACCTCTTGCAGCTCTGCATAGTGTCCGTGTCACCTCACCATCTTCAGTGCATTGGTAGGACACTAGGTTTCCTTTTGATATTTTGTAACTAATTTTTATTTTCTCATATGTAATTGAACTTATGAAATGTATTTTAAAGTTCATGTAAATAATGAGAATTGTGTTTGTGAAAGGAAAAGTGAATGTTTATCTGTGATTTATACATGATTATCACATGAGATGAATGATTGAGAAATGAAATTGAAAAATGTTGAGATTTGATATTGGAGTTTGAGATGATTGAATATGATTATTGGAAGTGCTTTTCACAGGTTTCGAAGAACTGTTTTCTCCATTTTTAGCCGGTACTCTGCCGGATTTTCTATAAAATTTTCGGAACCTCAAATAAATTATAATTTCAATAAATGACTTAAATGAATTATATTTCACAAGTTATATTCAAAACTATGATAAAAATTAATTAAGATAAAATAGAGTGTTCCGGTACACCATGTGACATAACTTACTCGGATATACTGTAGACGGGTAAGGGGTGTCACAACCAAAGGACAATCTCTATACATTCTATTAACCCTAACCTCCTGTCCTAGCGGACTTGTTACTAGCACCTCAAAGTCCATTTTTGTACATGGAACAACAATGCAATCAATGATGCTAGCACTCACATAAGAATGGGTAGAACCCAGATCAAATAACACAAACACATCTTGGTTAAAAGTTGAGAAGGTACCAACCACAACATTAGATGTCTCGACTTCTTCCCTCTGTCTCGTTGCGTAGACTCTAACCGGAGCACTATCTTGCTCTGATTGTTTCACTGTGCCTTGGTACTCTTTGGGCTACCTCTACCCCTGCCTCTACCTCTGCTGGGTGGTTGTGAACTTCTGGTGACAGGGCTCTGAACTGACCCTTCTGCAGTAGTAAGAGGTGGTCCAACTCTGCGACTACTGGTGCAGTCCTTGGCAAAGTGTCCTGTGCCTCCACAGTTATAACAGGCTCCAGTAGCCTTATAGCATATCCCACCATGATATCTTCCACAAGCTTCACATTGACGAGAAGGGTAGGAACTTCTAGTTGTTCGACGACTGGACCTTGGTGGTCTCTGCCTTGATGATCCACCTCTGTTATATCCACGAGCTCGGGGCTCCTCAATTTCTTTTCTCTTTCTCAAATTCGCTGAGCTCACCCATAGGTTTCTCCTCTTCTCTATTTCATGTTGCCCTTGTGGGGTTGGAGTGCAGTACTTAGGCTTGGGGTGTGATTATCGACCATTTGTTGAAAGAAAGTGGCCGTTCTTTGGGCCATTTGTGCGATAATTTGTCTTGGTAAAGCGGTATAGTCGGACCTTTGAAATTTTGTGGAGTGGGACCTCAACTTGTTCTTACGCCATCACATCGCATTCTATTGTCTCATTCTTCTCTTCCATATCTTTTCACAAGATTTTCTATTCTGTACAACCAACATAAGGAGATTCCTCTCCATTAGTTCATATTTATGATGTAAATGTACTATATGTATCAAACATTTGAGCGATTGTAGTTCTGACAAAAATGATTTCAAATTCACGATTAAATTCACTTTAAAACCATTGCTCGATACCACAAAACATGTCACACCCTACTCCTGTAGATGTAACATGATCGTAGTACACCTAATGAATTACCGTACTTAGCCTACCGATAACCCATTAGATATACTACAAGGGATTTTAAAATAATTTTCATGAAATTTAAATCATCGATTAAAATCGGTGTTATAAAATTTTTTCAAAATTTCGACAAAGTCTGGCTATATTTTGAGAAACAGTTCTTCAATCTGCAAAGAAAATGCTCCCAATATGTTTTCTCAAATACAACTCCAATAAACTTTATTTCAATTCACAATTCAATTCTCAATAAACAATCAATTCATTTTCAAACTACTCCCATCATAAAGAAACTTTTGATTGATCACAAGACTCAAAATTTATAATACAAAACTATTCAAGTAAATAAAATCTCAACTTTATATTTACAATGATTTACATTTAATTACATACCAAAATATTTTACAAGAGTTTTTATACAACTGCTCAAATAATTTACATACATATTATTACATGCATACATCAAAACCTATGTACATGGGTATACCTATGATATACCTGGAGCTGATCTGAATATGTCTTCAAAGAAACTTATTCATTGCTCTATGCTCTTTTTACCTGTGACAGCATACAAAGCTATCGTTGAGTAGTGAACTCAGTGGTGCACAACTATAATTTAAAACATAGTACAATATACATTGACAAAATTTACAGTAAATAATTTGAAAATCTGAATACTCATCAAATTCCAAAACTCAAAATATTCATTGCCAATAATGTAAATCATTTGTATAAATGACATTGATCACAAAATTCAATTTATCAAATCATGACTAACCATTTAAGTAATTCCAACAAAATCAATTATACATAAACCATAATTGAAATCACAATTCTTTACCATTCAAAAGCCATTATGTATCTCAAAAATCATTATGTATCTCAAAAACCATGTTGTATCTCAAAAATCAATATTTATCTCACCAACTATGCAAGACTAATCCGAAAGGGCCATATTCGATGTGATTCTAACTCCCTATGGTCGGGGAGGTGGAATCAGATTCTAATTCCCTTTGGTCGAGGAGGTCGAATCATCGTGCACAGTACCATCACAATAATGAATCTTCCGCAAGGGCCATAACGATAAAATAAACTTAGATCTAACCTCAAATTAGAGGAAAATCTAAGCCTATGCACGTACCATGGTAATCAAAACACAACTAACTCCATTGTCTTCTCAACAAATGAGAGATGTCACACCTTAACCCTCTGTAAGGCATAACATGATCCCGTAGAATACCTAATGAACTACCGAACTTCACCTACCGATAACTCATTAAGTACCCTACAAGGGATTTTAAAACAATTTTCTTATTTTTGACAAGTGGTGAGCATTTTCTAGTAAGTACTTAAAACATTTAGTTGAAATTAAAACTAGTTAATATTTTGGTCCATTTTAGTTTTCCGCAAATTCTATAAAAATTTTGACAGAGTTTCCTCTGTATTTTGAGAAAACCGTTCTTCAAATACCTGTAAAAAGCACTTCTAAAAATTTTCTCAACCACTACTTCAAATTTCACAATCAAACTCAATAAATTTCTCAACATACTAGCAATACATTTCATTAGTGACAACACAATTTATATACATTCTTACAAAATTTACATCAAAAGAAATACAACTAAACTTTATTACAAACTTCATACAAATTTTTGTACAAGCTGCTCAAGACCCATTTTTACATATCCATACATTTATGTGCAATATATACATCAAAAGAAATATTTACAATTGAGGTATAAATTATACCCGATGACTTTAAGCTGATAGCTCTTCACACCTCAGCAGCTCAATCTGCTGCTCCTCTAGTCTCTGTATTTGCGACAGCAATAGGAGCCATAGCTGAGTACTAGGACTCAGTGGTGCACAACATGCTAAAATAATCTTTATGCAGAATATAAATCACATTTATTTAAAAATTTAACTAAACATGAGTATTAAACACAAAACACGAATTATGAAATTTTAATGCAAACCAAGTTCATTTCGAAGAATCAAAACACATTTCATAAAATCCACAGTTAGATCATGCCATTCGAAACAAATAGAATCTCAATAGCCAGAGGCTAAAGAGAAATTACATCACAAGGCTAGCTAGCTCAAATATATGGATATCCATTCACATCCTCTTCTACTGGCACACCTCAACACTTCTCCAGAGAAGGAATCAAAATTCGAAACTAATTACCCCCACTAGTCGTGCTAGTGAGGTGTTTAAATATATGGTCATGACACTGTGGTTTCAAAACTTATCTTAACACTTTGCTAAACATTGTCATTTCAAATATACACAACTAACTTTCAACAATTTCGATCAAAGCATCATAAATAATGTCTCAATTCACTTTTTCAAATCGTTCAAAACAATATGCAGCAAATAATTTACAAAAATTACACGTTGTGCACAAACCTCAAATGAGTCGCCTTTAGCCTCGACTCGGTTCCTCGGGTTCCTTCCCGATATTCTTTTCAACTGAAACACACAATTTTACAATGTTTCAGTACTAGAACTTAACATAAATCCAAAATAAATTTAGCTTCACAATTACCTAGCTCTAACGTGCTAAATTCGACGTTCTTTAAATTTTGTGTTTCGGGTTACTATTCATTGCACTATTCAAGTCAAATAGTTGACTTTCTAAGGCTTAATAGGTATGGGAACTCCAACTTCACCCACATACCATATTTTGGTCATTAAACTTGTTGGTTTTGGTTGTTTACTCAAATCCTAAGTCTTTTAGGCAAATTTGGTAAATTTCAGTTTTGGAGTCCTAAGTTGCACTATTCCATTGGTCACTCTATTGTTGGAATTGGCAAAACTTTCTTCATAGAAAATGTTCCCCATTGGCTTAAGTTTATTCTCCTTTTTGAATCACCCCAATTGGAGTTTTGTATCTCAAGTTATAGCCAAAATACAATTACTGTTCACGTGCACTGTTCATACTGCAGATTTTGGTTCTGGCAGATTTTTGATCCAACTTCGTTCAATAATTTGATCAAGTTAAGTCCATAATTTGGTCTAATTTCCTTCATACGAAATGTTCTACTATGTCTTAGGTTTCCATCGGTTCAAGATTCACTTAAATCAGAGTTTTCTAGAGAGAGTTATAGCCATTGAAACTTTACTATTCAAATGGCAATCCTGCAGTTTTGCAGGTTCAGTAACTCAACTTTGCTCAATAATTTGATTAGGTTAATGGCATAATTTGGGTTATTGTTATTCATGAAAGTTTTAGGTCTATATCATATCTAATTTCTGGTAAAATTTCAGGTCATTTTGACCTTCCTAACTCGAGTTATGACCAAATGAACAAATACTGTTCATTTGGTCGGAGTTTATCTGATGTGTTGCTCTTAACCAACTTTGGTCAATTGGTTCACTAGGTTTTGGTCAGTTTTTGGGCATGGTTCCTCAATGAAAATTGTGTCATTTTATGTCTATTTTCATCCCCAATTGGTGGCATATCAATTGGACTTGTAAAATTTCCGTTTTGGTCCTTCAAAGTTGGCTTGGTCATGCTGTAAGCAGCATGACCATTTACCCTACGAATTTGACTTCCATTCTAACAATTCCCACACATCTCCTTTGGTCATTATTGACCATTTTTCTCTTCACAATAGGTCAAAGTCATCATTTATGCATTTCTCCAAAATTTTCCTCAAAACCCTAGGCCTGCAAACCCTAATCTCACTACTTAATTACCAATAGCAATTTCGAAGTTCCAAATATAATCATTCAACTAATTAAAGCTTTTAAACTCATTCTAATGCATCAAACCATGCAATTTATGTCCCTTCTTCAAGCTGGCCGAAATTCAGCAATGGTCCTTCCCCCATGTTTTTATTTCATTTCATTTGTTCCAAGCTCATTTCAATAACTAATTATGCATTTAAATGGAAAAATAAGAAGTTAACATACTAACCTCAACTTAAAGCTCCAAATCTCTATCTTTAGCCCTTCTTTCTTCTTATAATCTTCTTCCTAGGTTGCAATAACAAGCTCTAGTAGGGTTTTTAGGAGAGTTATGAAGATTGAGTGGAGGAATTAAAGCTTGAGTGCAAGCTTTAATGGAGGATTTTCATGGAGGGACTTGGGAGAAGATGGGGCGGCAACTTGATGGAAGAAGAAGACAACTTTAATTTTTTTTTCTTTTGTTTTCTTTTATCTAATTTAACTTATGGAAGACCACAAAATTTCCAATTAATTAATTAAATTAATTAGTTTAGTTATGGCATCATGCATGAGGTCATGCATGATGTCATCACCTTTGACTTTTCCATCTTCTTCTTTTTTTTTTCTATTTAATTTTCTATTAGTTCTTTAGTTTAATTCTCGATTCAGAAATTTTCTTTTCTTCGATTTTATTTGACAGTTAGGTCAGGAGTCAGCTCTCGGGGTCAATTGACCAAATTGCCCCTCGCCGGTTCATCCCGGTTTGTAATTAATTTCATATTTCTTCTGGCTCCCTGACCTAATTATTTGACTGGCTTAATAGATCTTTTTCATGATTTTCTCTTTTCATCTGTGTTCATAAGGGTCCTAAGGACCGCAGCGTCACTTTTTACGGTTCGAAATTTGAGTTTAAAACGACTTCGCAGTCGTTCCCGAGAAGGTCACTCATCGCTGTGACTCTCGGCTCGTTTAACTTCTTATGTTCTGTTTTTCTTATTTATAGTTAACTAATTAAACATTACTAATTATTTGTGTTTATGGCTTCTCAAGTTGTCTTAAATGTGAATCTAATCTCCTTAATTGTCCAGATCGACAGGTCCAGGAGCAGTGAAATCTACTGTGCTATGCAAGCGGGTGTTACAATTCTTCCCCTTAAAATAAATTTCGTCTCGAAATTTTACAGTATCAATCTACGAGCATTTGTGGGTGCTGTCTCCTCATGTCCTCCTCTCGTTCCCAAGTAGCTTCTTAGCCCGAATGATGGTTCCACAGCACTTTTACCAATGGTATCTGCTTGTTCTGTAGCTGCTTCACCTCATAAGCCAGAATCTCTATGGGTTCTTCTTCATATGTGAGGTCTGGATTTACTTCAATTTCCTCTACTGGTAGTACATGAGATGGGTCTGATCGATACCTCCTCAACATTGACACATGGAAGACATTATGTATCTTCTCCAACTCTGGAGGTAGTGCCAAACGATAAGCCAAAGGACCCACTCTTTCTAGAACCTCATATGGCCCAATGAAACGAGGACTCAGTTTCCCCTTTCTGCCGAATCTCATAATTCTCTTCCAAGGAGAAACCTTGAGGAAAACTTTCTCACCCACTGCATACTCAATATCCCTTCTTTTCAAATCAATATAGGACTTCTGACGGTCTGATGCAGTCTTAAGTCGATCTCTGATCACCCTGATCTTCTCCTCAGTTTGCTGAACAATTTCGGGTCCAATCATCTTTCTTTCACCCATGTCATCCCAACACAACGGGGTTCTACACCTTCTGCCATACAAAGCTTCATATGGAGGCATCCCAATGCTTGATTGGTAGCTATTATTGTAAGCAAACTCAATCAAAGGCAAGTGTGTATCCCAACTGCCCTCAAATTCAATCACACAAGCCCGTAGCATGTCCTCCAAGATCTGAATTACTCTTTCAGACTGGCCATCTGTCTGTGGGTGGAATGCCGTACTGAAGTTCAATCTAGTTCCTAGGGCTCTCTGAAGACTACCCCGGAATCTAGAGGTGAACCTAGGATCTCTGTCTGACACGATGGATACTGGCACTCCATGTAGTCTCACAATCTCATCGATTTATAACTTGGCCAATCTTTCCAAACTATAATCCATCGGATTTGGCGAGAAAATGAGCGATTTAGTCGATCACAACAATGACCCAAAGCGCATCATGACTCTTACGTGTCCTCGGAAGTCCCATCACAAAATCCATCGTTATTCTCTCCCATTTCCATTCGATGCGGTAGTGGATGTAACAACCCGATGGGTACTTGATGCTCGCCTTCACTTGGCGACTAGTTAGGCATTTGGATACAAACTCGCCACATCTCTTTTCATAAACATACACCATTAATGCTCTTTTAGCCACCTATACATTTTTGTGCCACCATTGTGAATTGAAAAATGAGAATCATTTTCTTCCTTCAAAATTATATTCCTCAATTCAACATAATTAGGTACACATATTACGCCTCGGTGTAGCGATGAGACCATCATCTCGATTGAGAATTACGGTTTCTTGCCTGCCGAACTTCTTCCAACGACCGATACTTGATCATTACGGCGACCATTCTAATCGATCAATCAACCTTTGTTTGTACATGCCATGCAACTGCTGTCTGCCCATCATCATTAATCTCTAAGCTGGCATGCAATGATCTCAACTCATGTACCAAAGACAAAGGAGTAACTCGTAGACTTGCCATAGTCTTGCGACTTAAGGCGTCAGCCACAACATTAGCTTTCACGGGTGATAGTCTATCAGACAATCATAGTCTTTTATCAACTCTAACCATCTCCTCTGTCTCAAATTCAGCTCTTTCTGGGTGCCCAAATACTTCAAACTCTTATGATCTGTATAAATGTAGCACTTCTCCCCATACAAATAATGTCTCCAGATTTTAAGAGCAAACACTATAGCCGCAAGCTCCAAGTCATGTGTCGGATAATTCCTCTCATGCGGTTTTAGCTAGCGTGATGCATAGGCAATGGCATTTCGATCTTGCATCAATACACAGCCTAACCCATTGTGAGAAGCATCACTATAAACTGTGTATTCTTTACCCGAAGTAGGTAAAGTAAGGACTGGAGCTTCAGTCAAATATCTCTTCAATTCATCAAAACTCTGTTGGCATTTATCCGTCCACTGAAATTTCACATCTTTTCTAAGCAGCTTGGTCAATGGAGATGCCAACATGGAGAATCCCTTCATAAACCGACGGTAGTATCCAGCTAAACCCAGAAAACTAAGAATTTCTGTGACATTTCTGGGTGGCCTCCAATTAAGGACAGCTTCAATCTTACTTGGATCTACCTTGATGCCCTCTTCTGATACTACATGCCCCAAGAAAGATATTTCTTTCAGCCAAAATTCACATTTCGATAATTTGGCATATAGCTGTTTCTCCCTCAAAGTCTGCAGTACAATTCGCAGATGTCTATCATGCTCTTCTGCATTCTTCGAATAGACTAATATATCATCAATGAATACCACAACAAACTGGTCGTGGTATGGTCTGAAGATAGTGTTCATCAGATCCATAAAAGCAGCCGGAGCATTAGTTAACCCGAATGGCATAACCAAAAACTCATAATGGCCATAGCGGGTTCTGAAGGCAGTTTTAGAAATAATCTGCTCTTTTACTTTCAACTGATAATAACCTGATCTCAGGTCAATTTTGGAGAACACAGCTGCACTCCTCAACTGATCAAATAAGTCATCAATACGGGGCAATGGATATCTGTTCTTTATTGTCACCTTATTCAACTGCCGATAATCAATGCATAACCGGAGAGTGCCATCCTTCTTCTTAACAAACAATACTGGCGCTCCCCAAGGTGACACACTATGGCTGATAAAGCCCTTGTCAAGCAGTTCTTGCAACTGAACTTTCAACTCTTTCAATTCTGCAGGTGCCATTCTATATAGCGTTATGGAGATTGGGTCCACATCAGGCATAACATCAATCTCAAACTGTACCTCTCTTTCTGGAGGTAATCCTGGCAATTCATCAGGAAATACATCCGGAAAATCACATCTGATGAGGATGTCCTTAGTCTTTGGACTCCCCACTTGGGTGTCTATCACATGTGCCAAGTATGCTTCACACCCCTTTACGATCATTCTTACGGCTAGTGCGGCCGAAATGATGTCGATGGCGATAAATGCCTCTCCCATGTATTACCACATCACCGCATGAGAGGAGACCAAAAGTGATCTTGATCTTCGATCCAATCATGGCGTGATGCCTGGCTAACCAATCCATGCCCAAGATAATATCATACTCTCTGAAGGGCATTTCAATCAAGTCTGACAAAAAAATATGTCCTTGGATCACCAAAGGACAGTCTCTATAAATTCTGTTGACCCGGACCTCTTGTCCTAATGGACTAGTTACTAGCACTTCAAAATCCATTTGCACACATGGAACAGCAAGTGAACTAACTATGCTAGCACTAACATATGAATGGGTTGAACTCGGATCAAACAATACAAATACTTCTTGATCAGAGATAGAGAATGTACAAGCTACCACATTAAAAGTCTTAGCCTCTTCTCGCTGTCTCATTGTGTAGATTCTGGTTGAAGCACTTCCTTATCTGGATGACCAAGCGTGCCTTGATGCACAGGCGGTGCCTCTACCTCTGCCTCTTCCTGCACTTGGCCCGTGAACCTGCGGGAGCGGGACTCGAATAGATCCTCGCGTAGTAGGAAGGCTGGACTATATCTCGAGCACTAGTACAGTCTTTAGCTATATGGCCCTTGCCTCATGATAAAGCGTGCTCGGTGGCCCAATAGCACTCCCCCCCATGAATCTTGCCACAAGTCTCACAAGGGCAGGCAGAATGTGAACCCCTGCTCGACTGCTGACCAGACCTAGGGGGTCTCTGTCCGGAAAATCGGCCCTACCAAATCTTCCACCTCGACCCCTGCTGGGTCCACTAAACTTCTTTTTCTTTCCAGAGGTACCACCAGAACTCGGCTCTACTGACTTTTCCCCTTTGTCTTTCTCTGATTTCTCAGCTTTCTCTGATTTTTCTTTCACTGGGGTCGCTTCTGATTCTATTCTTTCCAACTCAAGTGCTTGAGACATGAGCTTTGAGAAGTTGCTATGTCAAAATCCCACAACTTGCATCCTTATACTGGACTTCAAACCCGTCTCAAATCTCTTGCATCTTGCCTTGCTGGTAGTAAGGAGACTCCCCGCATAGTGACTCAGGCGGGAGAACTCCCTCTCATACTCTGCCATTGATCGATTTCCTTATTTTAGACTCAGAAACTCTTGTAACTTCTGATCAACATATGCATCTGGGATGTATTTGCATCGAACTCTCGATGAAGTCATCCTGTGTCAAGATCGGTTCAGCTAAGGCGTGGGGATGGTCTTCCACCAATCATACGCATCCTTGCGATGGCGACACGAGTATTCAAACTTGATTCATCTTGGCGGTGCAACTTCTTAAATACTCTATCCATTATTTCAAGCCATTGTTACGCCTCTAAAGGGTCCACTGTACCCTTAAATTCGTGAGCCCCATACTTGATAATTTATCATATTGTGCAGGTGGAGGCGTGGTTGTGCCACAGTGTTTGGGGTGGAGCTTGAGCGAGCATACCGACCATTTCTTTGAAACATCGCGACCATCTGGCATGCGGTGTGTGCGAGGAATCTGCGGCATTTTTGGGGTGTCTCGACCCATCGACATTCGCAAAGTCGGGCTTCCCCTTGTGCCTCGGCTTCAGCATCGCTCAACTGAGCGATCCCCTTCTTTCATAACAGTCTGGAGTAGGGTATCTCCTAAACAAGTAACACATGGAGATTTCCCTCCGTTAGTTCATATTCATGATGTAATGCACTGTATGTAACAATTATGGACATTGAGCAGTTGTACTTAACAAGAAAGACACAAATTTATAGGTTAAAACATACTTCAAAAATTTTCTCTGATACCACTAAAACATGTCACACCTTACCCCTCTGTAAGGCATAATATGATCCCGTAGAATACCTAATGAACTACCGAACTTCACCTACCGATAACTCATTAAGTACCCTACAAGGGATTTTAAAACAATTTTCTTATTTTTGACAAGTGGTGAGCATTTTCTAGTAAGTACTTAAAACATTTAGTTGAAATTAAAACTAGTTAATATTTTGGTCCATTTTAGTTTTCCGCAAATTCTATAAAAATTTTGATAGAGTTTCCTCTGTATTTTGAGAAAACCGTTTTTCAAATACCTGTAAAAAGCACTTCTAAAAATTTTCTCAACCACTACTTCAAATTTCACAATCAAACTCAATAAATTTCTCAACATACTAGCAATACATTTCATTAGTGACAACACAATTTATATACATTCTTACAAAATTTACATCAAAAGAAATATAACTAAACTTTATTACAAACTTCATACAAATTTTTGTACAAGCTGCTCAAGACCCATTTTTACATGTCCATACATTTATGTGCAATATATACATCAAAAGAAATATTTACAATTGGGGTATAAATTATACCCGATGACTTTAAGCTGATAGCTCTTCACACCTCGTGACTCGATCTGCTGCTCCTCTAGTCTCTCAGTATCTCATTTGTGACACCTTACAGACTCTGTGTATCCGAGTAAGCTATGTCACACGGTGTACCGGCACACTCTATTTTACCTTAATTAATTTTTTTGTCATAGTTTTGAATATAGTTTGTGAAATATAGTTCACTTATTGAAATTATAATTTATTTGAGGTTCCGGAAATTTTATAGAAAATCCGACAGAATACCGGCTAAAAATAGAGAAAACAGTTCTTCAGAACCTGTTAAAAACACTTCCAAATAATTTCCAAACAATCCCAACTTCAATTCATCAACAAAGTCTCAATATCAAGATCTGAACAACATTTCTCAATTTCAGTTCTCAATCATCCATCACATGTGATAATCAAGTATAAATCACAAATAGATATTTACTTTTCCATTCACAAATACAATTTTCATAATTTACATGAACATCAATATACATTACACAAGTTTAATTACATATGAGAAAATCAAAATTAATTACAGAATGCCAAAATGACACCTAGTGTCCTACCAATGCACTGCAGAAGTTGAGGTGACACGGACACTATGCAAAACTGCAGGATAGACTCACCTAGTCTGTGGTCTACTGGGCTCACGATCTGTATCTCTAGAACCTACGCATGGCAAAAGCAACGCGCTAAGCAATAATGCTTAGTGGTGCAATAATAAAATAAAAGAAATAGCAAGAAATAAATATGTAGTGAATGTATATGTTTTATTTGTTTTGAATTTATGTATCATTAACTTTGTCCACTTTTATTCATTTGGTTGCCCCAAGTAACCTACACTAGACTACTGGACTGGATAATGGGTAAACTGGCACTGGGTATCTAGTACCTCGGGCCGTCACACCATCGGTCACATATGCATCTCCCGGTGTGCAACAGAACAGCTACCAAGCTGTAAATAATCTCAGGCACAAGGCCAAATCTCAATGCAAGGTCAGAATGGCTAAAAGCCATGAAATCACAGAATGGCATATTGCCATATGAAGTACTGCTAACTGAACCCTATTGGCATGCCAAACTATCCAAACTAATCTTGTTAGGTATACTAGGGCATTTGGAACTTTTAAATTCTTCACTTTGTGAATTTCAAGTTTCGGTGTCACTATTCACCTCTTTGGGCAACAAAAATGTTGACTTTTAAGTAGAAATTAGGTACATTGGTTTTGGCACTCCCAACATACCACATTTTGTATTTAAAACTTGTTGGAATTGGTCACCATTACCATTTCTAACTTAAAACCAAGAGGGCAGAAATTTCAGTTTTTGAAGCCTAAGTTTACTGTTTATTAAGCTTATTCTGATGGGAATTTGAAGAAATGGAAAACATGAAAGTTGTTCCTTATTTTGTCTAGTTGAATTTCCTTTTTTGAATCACTCCATTTGGACTTTTTTAGCTCCACATATGGTCCAAAAACCACAGCTGGCCGGATTGCCAAAACTGCAAAGTTATCAAATCTACAGTACCATGAACAGTGATTGCCACTGCTTGGTTGGATAGGTTCTGGTCATAATTTGGGGTAGGTTTCTTCATGAAAGTTGTTTGTCTATGTCTTAACTTGTTGCTGTAAAAGTTTCAGGTCAATTTACCATATCTACAGTGAGTTATGGCCAAATGAACAATTACTATTCATTTGGTCATTTCTGCAGGTGCTGTTGCAGGGTATCCGGATTGGGGCTAACTTTGGGTCCTCTTGCTTTGGTATTTTGGGCATGGTTTCTTCAGAAAAAATGTGCCATTATAAGCCTAGTTTCATGTCCAATTGGCCAAACACCAATTGGACCTACACAGCCAATGATATGGCTGTCCAAGTGGGCTGGAATCTCAGCCACTCTGCTGCTGTCCCTATGCAGCCTACACATTCACTTTGCCATGCTATATTTCAGTCCAAATTGTGGTCAACTTACCTAAAATGGTCACTAATTGACCATTAAAATGTTCTCTAACAATTTCCTAAGCCAAGTCAAATTTTCACTTCTCAAAACCCTAGTTTTCATTATAAGTTTTCACAATATACCTTAATTACTAACTCATTCACTATACATGTGTATATATACCTTAAACATCATCTTAAGTCCACTCTAAGTCCATTAAAACAATCAAAGTCATTCCTTCCTTAGGCTGCCGAAATTCATGTACACATACACATGACTTTTTGTCCATTTGAATTACAATTTCTTAGTAAACTCAAGTCCCTAATCATGAAATTAATGAGTTTTAGGGATATAGATGCACTAACCTTTAAGTGGCAGAATTTTTCTCAAGCTTAACTTCACTTTCCTTCTTCTTCTTGGCTGCCAAAAGGTTATGCAAGGTGCAAGGACAAATTTTTGTGAAAGTGACTTAGGGTTTTGGGGTGAGGTTTGAGAGATTTGCAAGCTTGATTGATGAAGAAAATGGAAGGTTTTCTCTTGGCTATTGTCACACCTTACCCCTCCGTAAGGCATAGCATGCTCCCGTAGAATACTTAATGAACTACCGAACTTCACCTACCGATAACTCATTAAGTACCCTATAAGGGATTTTAAAACAATTTTCTTACATTTTGGAAGTGGTGAGCATTTTGGTAAGAATTAAAAACCATTTATTCAAAGTTTAAATACTAGTAAAAATTTTTGTCCATTCAAATTTTGTCGCAAATTTTATAAAAATTTTGACAGAGTTCCCTCTGTATTTTGAGAAACCAGTTCTTCAAATACCTGTAAAAAGCACTTCCAAAACTATTTTACAACTCCCAACCTCCAATAATTCACAATTCAACTCAAGTCAATCCATTTCAAAACAGTTTCACAATCCAAGTCAAATTTGTCAACTCAGTAGGTTCAATAATTCCATTCACAAAACATAAGGCAAAAAATCCATATGTACAAATATTAAATTTACAGAAGAAAATCTAAAATAATATTATTATAGTTTATTTACAACTGCTCAATTTACATTGATACTTATGACATTACTGATTTACATCAAAATAACCATAAGGGTATAAAATAATACCCGTACAAAAGGATCAAAAGATCTTGTCAATTCATGACTCACTCTGCTGCTTTCTCCTTGCTTTTATCTGCGACAGTAAATTAAACTATCGCTGAGTATAAACATACTCAGTGGTGCACAATAAAGATTTAAAATGTAATACATAAATCATTTATTGATGAAACATAATTTGAATACTTCACAATCACATTTCACAAATATCAAGCTCATAACAACTCATTTGTCAAATAATATATTAAACAACAGTTTAGTCAAACAATTGCATAAACACAGTGTTGCCAAAGTCGTATACAACTTAAGCCATGACACAAAATTTTCGATCAATGCCGTGTTGTACACCACGACAAAGCAATCTCAACCCCATTAATCGAAACCAATGAGGGAGGTGGCTAGCGAGCTAATGAGTACTCATCCGATCTACAACCTCAATCGGCAAGCGAGAGGGAGGAAAATAAACGATCTTAACCCCATAACTGGAGGAGGAATAATAAGTAACTGTCATGCTAAGTGTGAATCAAAAATTCATTTCAAACATTTCATTCAAATATTGCATACAAAAATCAATCCATTTCCAAAGTTACAATTTGATCGCAAGGTGGCAACACAAAAGTTCATAAATTCATAATGCGTAATAAATCAATTTTTCAAGGATAAAATGCTTAAATAGGGTTTATTGTGCACAAACCTCAAGCGATACTACCCTTAGCCTCGACTTCGTTTCCTCGGGTTCCTTCCGATATTCTTTTCAACTGAAACACAAAATTTGACAATGTTTCAGTACTAGAACTTAACATAAATCCCAAAATGAATTTTAACTTCGCATTTACCTATTTCTAACGTGTTAAATTCGACGTTCTCGAAATTTTGTGTTTCGGGTTACTATTCACTGCACTATTTAAGTCAAATAATTGACTTTCTAAGGATTAATAGGTATGGGAACTCCAACTTCACCCACATACCACATTTTGGTCACCAAACTTGTTGGTTTTGGTCATTTGTTTAAAGCTTAGGTCATTTTGGCAAAATTGCCAATTTTCGGTTTTGGTTCTCTGAAGTTGCACTGTTCCATTGGTCAATCTACTGTTGGAATTTGACAAAACTTCCTTCATAGAAAATGTTCCTTATTGTCTTAAGTGTATTCTCATATTTGGATCACCTCAATCGGAGTTTTGTAGCTCAAGTTATGGCCAAAATAAGTTTACTGTTCACGTGTACTGTTCATACTGAGATTTTGGTGCTGGCAGATTTTTGGTCCAACTTTGGTTAATAATTTGATCAAGTTAAGTTCATAATTTGGTCTCACTTTCTTCATATGAAATGTTGTACTATGTCTTACGTTTCCATCGGTTCAAGAATCGCCTAAATCCGAGTTTTCTAGAGGGAGTTATAGCTATCCAAACCTTGCTGCTCAACTGAAAATCTGCAGAGTTGCAGTACAGTAATTTAATTTTGCTCAATGATTTTGAAAGGGTTAATGGCCTAATTCTGGTTGGTGTTCTTCATGAAAGTTTTAGGTCTATATCATATCTAATTGCTGATAAAATTTCAGGTCAATTTGACCTACCTAGCTCGAGTTATGACCAAATGAACAGTTACTGTTCATTTGGTCAGTCTAATCTTGAGGGCAGCCTGCTATCAATTCACTTTGGTCAATTGTTTCACCAACTTTTGGTCAGTTTTTGGTCATGGTTCCTTAATGAAAGTTGTGCTCTTTTATGTCTATTTTCATCTCCAATTGGTGGCATATCCATTAGGCTTGTAAAATTTGAGTTTTGGTCCTTCAAAGTAGGTTTGGTCATGCTGCCAGCAGCATGACCATTGACCTACGAATTTAGCTAAATTTTCCACCATTCCCACACAACTTATTTGGTCATAATTGACCATTAATTCATGTCACAATAGGTTAAACATGCCATTTATGCATTTCTTCAAATTTTAGTTCACTAACCCTAACATTCAAACCCTAATCTCACTAATTCATTGTGTTTAACTACTTTCAAAGCCTTAAACCATAATAACTCAACTACTTAAGGTTCATATACTCATACACACCTTTAAGTCCATCAAATTCATACACACACATCAAAACCCTAGCTGGATGAATTTGTCTTTAATCCTCCCACCATTAATTTCTTTTCATTTTAAGTATATTCCTAGGTTAATTAAGCTATAAACATAACTAAATCAACTAACAATTCAAGTTTAGTTTACTAACCTTGTGTGCAGAATTTCTTCTCCCTTTTCTTCAAATTTTTCTTCTTTCTTTTCTTTGAATCCTCTTTCCTAGTTGTCCAAACAACATCTAGTTATGGTAGGACAATTGGCCATGGTTGGATTTTGGTTCTTCAAGCTCAAAAATGAGCTTTCATGGTGGTTTTGGTGTGGGAGAGAGAGAGTGACGTTTTTTTTGAAGAAGAAGATTTGTGTTTTAATTTTTTTTTTCTTTTCTTTTCTTTATCTTATGGAAGACCACAATTCCCAATTTAATAATTCACTAAATTAATTTGTTTATGACATCATTCATGATGTCATCAACTTTGACTTTTCCATCTTCTTCCTCTTTTTTTTTATTTATTTTTTTCTATTAGTTCTTTAATTTAATTCTCTATTTTGAAATTTTCTTTTCTTCGATTTTATTTGACAGTTAGGTCAGGAGTCAGCTCTCGGGGTCAATTGACCAAATCACCCCTCACCGGTTCATCCCGGTTTGCAAATAATCCAATATTTCTTCCGGCTCCCTGACCTAATTATTTGACTGGCTTAACAATTCTTTTTCGTGATTTTCTCTTTTCCACTGTGTTCATAAGGGTTCTAAGGACCGCGACGTCATATTTTAAGGTTTGAAATTTGAGTTTAAAATGACTTGTGATCGTTCAGGAGAGGTCACTCATCGCTGTGACTCTCGGCTCGTTTAACCTCTTATGTTCTGTTTTTCTTATTTATAGTTAACTAATTAAACATTACTAATTATTTGTGTTTATGGCTTCTCAAGTTGTCTTAAGTGTGGCCCTAATCCCATTAATTGTCCGACCGACACGGTCAGGAGCGATGAAATATACCAGCTATGCAAGCGGGGTGTTACAATTCTCCCCCTTAAATAAATTTCGTCTCGAAATTTTTACAGTATCAATCTCGAGCATTTGTGGGTGTTGTCTCCTCATGTCCTCCTCTCGTTCCCAAGTAGCTTCTTGGCCCGAATGATGGTTCCAAAGCACTTTTACCAATGGTATCTGCTTATTCCGTAGTTGCTTCACCTCATAAGCGGAATCTTTATGGGTTCTTCTTCATATGTGTGGTCCGGATTCACTTCTATTTCTTCTCTTGGTAGTACATGAGATGGGTCTGATCGATACCTCTTCAACATAGATACATGGAAGACATTATGTATCTTCTCCAACTCTGGAGGTAGTGCCAAATGATAAGCCAAAAGACCCACTCTTTCCAGAACCTCATATGGCCCAATGAAACGAGGACTCAGTTTCCCCTTTCTGCTGAATCTCATAATTCTCTTCCAAGGAAAAACTTTGAGGAAAACTTTCTCACCCACTGCATACTCAATATCCCTTCTTTTCAAATCAACATAGGACTTTTGACGATGCGATGCGACTTTAAGTCGATCTCTGATCACCACGATTTTCTCTTGATCTGTTGAACAATTTGGTCCGATCATCTTTCTTTCACCCACGTCATCCCAACACAACGGGTTCTACATTTTACGCCATACAAAGCTTCATATGGAGGCATCCCAATGCTTGATTGGTAGTCATTGTTGTAAGCAAACTCAATCAAAGGCAAGTGTGTATCCCAAGCGCCTCAAACTCAATCACACAAGCCCGTAGCATATCCTCCAAAATCTGAATGACCCTCTCAGATTGGCCATCTGTCTGTGGATGGAATGCAATACTGAAGTTCAATCTAGTTCCTAGGGCTCTCTGAAGACTACCCCAGAATCTAGAAGTGAACCTAGGATCTGCATCGTCGATGATGATAGATCGGCACTCCATGCAATCTCACAATCTCATTGATGTACAACCTCGCCAATCTGTCCAAACTATAGTCAATTCGGACATGCAGAAAATGAGCAGACTTGGATAGACTGTCAACAATGACCCAAACTGCATCATGACTCTTCTGTGTCCTTGGAAGTCCCATCACAAAATCCATTGTTATTCTCTCCCATTTCCACTGCAGTGCGGTAGTGGATGTAACAACCAGTGGTACTTGATGCTCTGCCTTTACTTGCGACAAGTTAGGCATTTAGAAATAAACTCGCCACATCTCTCTTCATACCCATCCACCAAGATGCTCCTTTAACCCTTTATACATTTTTGTGCCACCGGTGCATGGCAAAAGGAGACTCATGTGCTTCCTTCAAAATGATCTTCCTCAATTCAACATCAATAGGAACACATATTTTGCCACGGTGTAGCGATAAACCATCATCTCTAGCGAGAACTCGGTTTCTTGCCTGTAGGACTTCTCCCAGCGACCGATGCCGATCATTACGAGTAGCCATTCTAATCGATCAATCAACACTTGTACATGCCATGCAACCGCTGCTTGCCCATCATCATTAACCTATAATCTGGTATGCAATGATCTTATCTAATGTACCAATGACTAAGGAGTAACCTGTAGAATTGCCTTAGTCTTGCGACTTAAGGCATCAGCCACTACATTAGCTTTCCCTGGCTGATAGTCTATCATACAATCATAGTCTTTATCAATTCTAACCATCTCCTCTGTCTCAAATTCAACTCTTTACGGGTGCCCAAATACTTCAAACTATTATGATCTGTGTAAATGTAACACTTCTCACCATAAAAATAATGTATCCATATCTTAATAGAAAACAAAATGGCTGCAAGCTCCAAATCATGCGTCGGATAATTCCAATCATGCGGTTTTAGATGGCGTGATCCATAGGCAATAACATTTCGATCTTGCATCAACACACAACCTAATCCGTTGTGAGAAGCATCGCTGTAAACTGTATATTCTTTACCCGGTGTAGGTAAAGTCAAGACTGGAGCCTCTGTCAAATATCTTTTCAATTCATCAAAACTTTGCTGGCATTTGTCCGTCCACTGAAATTTCACATCCTTTCTAAGCAGCTTGGTCAATGGAGATGCCAACATGGAGAATCCTTCACAAATCGACGGTAGTATCCAGCTAACCCTTGAAACTACGAATCTGCGTGACATTTACGGGTGGCTTCCAATTAAGGACAGCTTCAATCTAGCTAGGATCTACCTTAATGCCCTCTTCTGACACTACATGTCCCAAAAAGGATATCTCCTTCAGCCAAAATTCACACTTCGACAATTTGGCATATAGCTGTTTCTCCCTCAAAGTTTGCAGTACAATCCGCAGATGTCTATCATGCTCTTCTGCATTCCTCAAATAAACCAATATATCATCTATGAATACCACAACAAACTGGTCGAGGTATGGTCTGAAAATAGTATTCATCGGATCCATAAAAGCGGTAGGAGCATTAGTTAACGAATGGCATGACCAGAATTCATAATGGCCATAGCGGGTTAAAGCGATTTTAGAAATACTCGCTCTTGTACTTTTAGGCGATAATAACTCGATCTCAGTCAATTTTAGAGAACAATGCACCCCTCAACCGATCAAACAAGTCATCAATACGGGTAATGGATATCATTCTTTATTGTCACCTTATTCAAGCTGCCGATAGTCAATGCATAGCCGGAGAGTGCCATCCTTCTTCTTTACAAATAATCTGGCGCTCCCCAGGTGACACACTAGGGCGAATGAAGCCCTTATCAAGCAACTCTTGCAATCGCACTTTCAATTCTTTTAGTTCATTGGTGCCATTACGTATGGCGTTATGGAGATTGGGTCCACACGAATATAACATCAATTTCAAGCGCACTTCTCTTTCGGAGGTAATCACGGCAATTCATCGAAACACATCCGAAAGTCACATCTGATAGGAATGTCCTTGATCTTTGGACTCCCCACTTGGTGTCTATCACATGTGCCAAGTACGCCTCACACCCTTTTCTAATCATTTTTCTAGCGGTCTGGTGAAATGATGTTTGAAGGCAATAAGCGCCTCTCCCCTGTATTACTACATCACCATCGAGGAAGACCAAAAGTGATCTTGATCTCTGATCCAATCATACTTTGATGCACGGCTAACCAATCCATGCCCAAGATAATGTCATAATCTCTGAAGGGCATTTCAATTAAATCGACAAAAAGTGTGTCCTTGGATCACCAAAGGGCGATCTCTATATAGCCTATTTACCGACCTCTGGCCTAATGGACTAGTTACTAACACATCATAGTCCATTGGTACACACGGAATAGTAGTAGAACACATCACACTAGCACTAACATACGAATGTGTGGAGCCGAGGATCAAATAACACATGCACATCTTTGTCGAGGATGGAGAAAATACCAGCCACAACGTCGATGTTTGACCTCTTCCCTCGGCGCATGGTATACACTCTGGCGGTGCGCCATGGATCTTTGGTGGTTATGGTGCTCGACTTCGGGGTGTTACGGGACCCTACCTGCCTCTGCCTCTAGCGGTGATTATGACCCTGCAGGTGCGAGACTTGGTGATCCTTGGATGTAGTGAAAGACCCAGACCGGCGCGGACTAGTGCAATCCTTAGCGAAATGTCCGCTCCCTCCATAGTTAAAACACGCACCAGTAGCTCTGTAACAAACCCCACCATGAGTTCTACCACAGGTTTCGCACTGCCGTACTGATAGAGCTCCTCAGAGTCTGGTTGGGTCCACGACTGCATCGAGGTGGTCTTTGGCGGAAAATCTGCCTCGGCCTCTACGGAGCTAGATCCCCAAAGCTGTTTCCTCTTCCCAGAACCACTTCGGATGCTTGTTGGTAGTCTATTCAGTTTTCTCATATGGAACCTTCTTCACTGCCCCTTCTGATTCTATCATTTCTAGTTCTAGGGCCTGTGAGATCAAGTCGGCAAAATTCTGATGTCTGAATCCCACAACTTGCATTCTCAGACTCTGTCTTAGCCCAGCCTCAAACCTCTTGCATCTGTCTCTGGTGGTGGAGACTAAGCTTCCATCATAGTGGCTTAGTCTTGAAAAATCTCTCTCATATTCTCTGATTCGGTTCCCTTGTTTCAAACTCAAGAATTCTTGCAACTTCATGTCCACATATGCATCGGAACCCATTTACGCCGGAACTCCCTCAAGAAGTCGACTGAGTTAACACGGTGGCTCCACCCGGTGTGGGGATGGTCTTCCACCATTCATACGCATCCCCTTGTAATAAGGAGCGAATACTCAAACTTCATTTCTTACAGCCTGCAGACTTTCTAAAAACCCATTCCATTCTTTCCAACCACTGTTCTGCTTCCAGTGGATCCACAGTACCTTTAAACTCGGTGGCCCCAAATTTCATCAATTTTTCATACTGCCGAGTGAGGCGTGGTTGTCTTCTGTAATCGGCATTTGAGCTTGGGGTGGCACATTACCCGCCATTTCTTTGAAAGAAGGCGACCATCTGCTGCATAACTTGAGCAGAAAGCTGCGGTCTTTGAGCGAGAGCTGAGTGGTGACCCACTCACATTTTGGAGTCTTTGGGGCTTCCCTTGAACCTCGGCCTCAGCAGTTGTTCTTCGGAATGATCTCCTCCTTCCATTCCATTTTTCACAATTTTCTACTTCCTGAGATCAAACACAAGGAGGTTGACCTCCGTTAGTGCATATTCATGATGTAAATATGTCATATGCATCAATTAAAGACACTTGAGCAGTTGTACTTATCAAAGAAATATTCACATACATAGTCAAAATTTATTGCAAAACCATGCTCTGATACCACTAAAACATGTCACACCTTACCCCTCCGTAAGGCATAGCATGCTCCCGTAGAATACTTAATGAACTACCGAACTTCACCTACCGATAACTCATTAAGTACCCTATAAGGGATTTTAAAACAATTTTCTTACATTTTGGAAGTGGTGAGCATTTTGGTAAGAATTAAAACCATTTATTCAAAGTTTAAATACTAGTAAAAATTTTTGTCCATTCAAATTTTGTATAAATTTTATAAAAATTTTGTGAGTTCCCTCTGTATTTTGAGAAACCAGTTCTTCAAATACCTGTAAAAAGCACTTCCAAAACTATTTTACAACTCCCAACCTCCAATAATTCACAATTCAACTCAAGTCAATCCATTTCAAAACAGTTTCACAATCCAAGTCAAATTTGTCAACTCAGTAGGTTCAATAATTCCATTCACAAAACATAAGGCAGAAAATCCATATGTACAAATATTAAATTCTGAAGAAAATCTAAAATAATATTATTATAGTTTATTTACAACTGCTCAATTTACATTGATACTTATGACATTACTGATATTTACATCAAAATAACCATAAGGGTATAAAATAATACCGTACAAAAGGGATCAAAAGATCTTGTCAATTCCGCGACTCACTCTGCTTTCTCCTTGCTTTTATCTGCATGATAAATTAAACTATCATTGAGTATAAACATACTCGATGGTGCACAATAAAGATTTAAAATGTGATACATAAATCATTTATTGATGAAACATAATTTGAATACTTCACAATCACATTTCACAAATATCAAGCTCATAACAACTCATTTGTCAAATAATATATTAAACAACAGTTTAGTCAAACAATTGCATAAACACGGTGTTGCCAAAGTAAATACAACTTAAGCCATGACACAAAATTTTCGATCAATGCCGTGTTGTACACCACGACAAAGCAATCTCAACCCCATTAATCGAAACCAATGAGGGAGGTGGCTAGCTAGCTAATGAGTACTCATCCGATCTACAACCTCAATCGGCAAGCGGAGAGGGAGGAAAATAAACGATCTCAACCCCATAAGCGGAGGAGGAATAATAAGTAATCGTCATGTTAAGTGTGAATCAAAAATTCATTTCAAACATTTCATTCAAATATTGCATACAAAAATCAATCCATTTCCAAAGTTACAATTTGATCGCAAGGTGGCAACACAAAAGTTCATAAATTCATAATGCGTAATAAATCAATTTTTCAAGGATAAAATGCTTAAATAGGGTTTATTGTGCACAAACCTCAAGCAAGTCGTCCCTTAGCCTCGACTCGTTTCCTCGGGTTCCTTCCCGATATTCTTTTCAACTGAAACACAAAATTTGACAATGTTTCAGTACTAGAACTTAACATAAATCCCAAAATGAATTTTAACTTCGCATTTACCTATTTCTAACGTGTTAAATTCGACGTTCTCGAAATTTTGTGTTTCGGGTTACTATTCATTGCACTATTTAAGTCAAATAATTGACTTTCTAAGGATTAATAGGTATGGGAACTCCAACTTCACCCACATACCACATTTTGGTCACCAAACTTGTTGGTTTTGGTCATTTGTTTAAAGCTTAGGTCATTTTGGCAAAATTGCCAATTTTCGGTTTTGGTTCTCCGAAGTTGCACTGTTCCATTGGTCAATCTACTGTTGGAATTTGACAAAACTTCCTTCATAGAAAATGTTCCTTATTGTCTTAAGTGTATTCTCATATTTGGATCACCTCAATCGGAGTTTTGTAACTCAAGTTATGGCCAAAATAAGTTTACTGTTCACGTGTACTGTTCATACTGAGATTTTGGTGCTGGCAGATTTTTGGTCCAACTTTGGTTAATAATTTGATCAAGTTAAGTTCATAATTTGGTCTCACTTTCTTCATATGAAATGTTGTACTATGTCTTACGTTTCCATCGGTTCAAGAATCGCCTAAATCCGAGTTTTCTAGAGGGAGTTATAGCTATCCAAACCTTGCTACTCAACTGAAAATCTGCAGAGTTGCAGTACAGTAATTTAATTTTGCTCAATGATTTTGAAAGGGTTAATGGCCTAATTTTGGTTGGTGTTCTTCATGAAAGTTTTAGGTCTATATCATATCTAATTGCTGGTAAAATTTCAGGTCAATTTGACCTACCTAGCTCGAGTTATGACCAAATGAACAGTTACTGTTCATTTGGTCAGTCTGGTGCAGGGCAGCCTGCTATCAATTCACTTTGGTCAATTGTTTCACTAACTTTTGGTCAGTTTTTGGTCATGGTTCCTTAATGAAAGTTGTGCTCTTTTATGTCTATTTTCATCTCCAATTGGTGGCATATCCATTAGGCTTGTAAAATTTGAGTTTTGGTCCTTCAAAGTAGGTTTGGTCATGCTGCCAGCAGCATGACCATTGACCTACGAATTTAGCTAAATTTTCCACCATTCCCACACAACTTATTTGGTCATAATTGACCATTAATTCATGTCACAATAGGTTAAACATGCCATTTATGCATTTCTTCAAATTTTAGTTCACTAACCCTAACATTCAAACCCTAATCTCACTAATTCATTGTGTTTAACTACTTTCAAAGCCTTAAACCATAATAACTCAACTACTTAAGGTTCATATACTCATACACACCTTTAAGTCCATCAAATTCATACACACACATCAAAACCCTAGCTGGATGAATTTGTCTTTAATCCTCCCACCATTAATTTCTTTTCATTTTAAGTATATTCCTAGGTTAATTAAGCTATAAACATAACTAAATCAACTAACAATTCAAGTTTAGTTTACTAACCTTGTGTGCAGAATTTCTTCTCCCTTTTCTTCAAATTTTTCTTCTTTCTTTTCTTTGAATCCTCTTTCCTAGTTGTCCAAACAACATCTAGTTATGGTAGGACAATTGGCCATGGTTGGATTTTGGTTCTTCAAGCTCAAAAATGAGCTTTCATGGTGGTTTTGGTGTGGGAGAGAGAGAGTGACGTTTTTTTGAAGAAGAAGATTTGTGTTTTAATTTTTTTTTTCTTTTCTTTTCTTTATCTTATGGAAGACCACAATTCCCAATTTAATAATTCACTAAATTAATTTGTTTATGACATCATTCATGATGTCATCAACTTTGACTTTTCCATCTTCTTCCTCTTTTTTTTTATTTATTTTTTTCTATTAGTTCTTTAATTTAATTCTCTATTCCGAAATTTTCTTTTCTTCGATTTTATTTGTGATTAGGTCGAGTCGACTCTGGTCAATTGACCAAATCGCCCCTCAGGTTCATCGGTTTGCAAATAATCCAATATTTCTTAGGCTCCTGACCTAATTATTTGGTGGCTTAACAATTCTTTTCGTGATTTTCTCTTTTCCACTGTGTTCATAAGGGTCCTAAGGACCGCATGACATCACTTTTACGGTTGAAATTTGAGTTTAAAATGACTTGTGATGCGTTCAGGAAGGTCACTCATCATTTGTGACTCTCGGCTCGTTTAACCTCTTATGTTCTGTTTTTCTTATTTATAGTTAACTAATTAAACATTACTAATTATTTGTGTTTATGGCTTCTCAAGTTGTCTTAAGTGTGGCCCTAATCCCATTAATTGTCCGGACCGACACCGGTCACCGGAACAGTGAAATATACCAGGCTATGCAAACGGGGGTGTTACAGCTATGGTGCGGCTGAAATGAGGAACAAGATGGCTGTTTACTTTTTGATTTTCTTTAGTCTCAATTATCTCTTTTATTGGTTATTTAAATGGTTGTTTAATTTTGATTGGTGGAAGCTTTTCAATGACATCATAAAGATGTCATTATTTGCATTATTTTGGATTTTTCTTTTCTTTTCTTTTCTACTTATTTCCAATTTAATTTATAGTAATGTTTATTCATATTTTATGTCATATTAATTATTTACTCAACCGGACAAGTCGGCCAAAAATCACCTCTGAAGGCGAAATGACCAAAATGCCCTCCGTTTGGCTTAACGGGTCAAAATTGTCTGTACCAATTGAAAACTTTTTCTAGGTATTTTCTTGGCATTTTAATGCCATGGGAACCCCAATAACCCTTCTCTGGAGTCCCAAAAATTATTTTATAATTTTTCCCCCGGGTCTAGGGCTCCTAGTTGCGAGAACCGCAACTTCCCTCTGGGTTACCCATCGCTAGGGCACCGGCTCGTTTAACTTGGTTGTATTTTATTTCTAAAATTTTTACTAAATTTTTCTTATTAATATTTGAGTTAATTATGGTTCCTCACTTTAGTTTAAATATTTTTCCGGACGTTCTAGCTGTCCGGACCGACACCGGTCACCGGAACAATAGAATGTACGGAGTTGATACAGGGAGGGTGTTACAACTCTTCCCCTCTAATTTAAATTTCGTCCTCGAAATTTACCTCTTTGGAAATAAGTTTGGGTCTTGCAAAACTTTAATTTTTCTTCAAAATTTTGCTGCCCAAAGCTTCCTCAAGGTGTGGGGTAAATTTTTTGTGAAGACAACTAGGGCTTTTATGGTGAGAAAGGGTGGGGATTCAAGCTTGATCAAGCTTTCATTGAGGTTTTTCTCTCCTCTCTCTCTCTCTCTCAAGCAATTCGGCTGGTTGAAGAAGAAATGGCTGATGGACTTTTATTTTTTGTTTTTATCTTATTTTGTGTCCATTTTATCCCTTAAGTAATTTTGTTAAGTTTTGATTGGTGGAGAGCTCATTAATGATATCATATGATGTCATAATTCCACTTTTCTTTCATTTTCTTTTCTTTTCTTTTGTACTCATTTTCAATTAAATTTTTAACAATATTTATTCACATTTTATGTCATATAAATTGTTTATGTAACTGGACAAGTTGGCCAAAAATCATCTCTGAAGACGAAATGACCAAAATGCCCTCCATTTGGCTTAACGAGCTAAAATTGTGTGTACCAATTTAAAAATTTTTCTAAGCATTTTCTTGGCATTCTACTGCCATAGAAACCTCAATGACTCTTCTCTGGAGTTCCAAAAATTATTTTATGAATTTTCTCCCGAGTTTAGGGCTTCTAGTTGTGAGGACCGCAACTTTCCACTGGGTTACCCATCGCTAGGGCACCGGCTCATTTAACTTGATTGTATTTTATTCCTAAAAAATTTCCTTGATTTTTCTGATCATTATTTGGTTTATTTATAACTTCTCACCCTAGTCTAATTATAATTTCAAACGTTCTAGCTGCCCGGACTGGCATTGGTCATTGAAATAGTAGACTATACGGACTAGCTAAAGTGAGAATGTTACATTTATGGTGAATTGAACTAAATTTGGACTGACTTGTGACATTAACTAATGCAAAGATTAGGCTGCCTCATGAGTGCATTCTGGACCCTTTGAGTCTAGTGTGCTCATGGGGTTATAACTCAAGCTATGTAATTCCAATCCATGCAAGGCCAATTAGGGGTGAAATGTGACACATAATGCAACATTTTTTGTGAAGAAACCATTCCCAGAACACCATAACAGAGTGGCCTAAAAATTGACCTAATCCAGGTAACACACATTCTGCCCTGGGAAATTGACCAAATGAACAGTGTTTGTTCATTTGGTCATAACTCAGTGTAGCAAGGTCCAATTGATCTGAAATTTATATCAAGGAAAAGCTTAGACAATTTAGGACAACTTTCATGAAGAACACAACTCCAAATTCTGACCAGAACTTAATGAAATTGCCAACCAAAATTAGGACACAAAAACTGCCAGAATGGGATTCTACCCAGAAATCCTGGGTAGATACCAATTCGGCTAGCCTTGCTAAAATTAGCATAACTTGAGCTAGAAAACTCCAAATGGAGTTATTCAAAAAGGGAATTAAAGAAGACACATTGAGAAACAACTTTTATGAAGAAATTTTGCCAAATTTCCACTGAAGCAATGACCAATGTAGCAATAAACTTAAGGTATGAAATCTAAAAATTTTAAATAACAAACAACAAGCTTTGAAATGGTATTGACAACCAATGCCAACAATTTTAGAACACAAAATGTGGTATATTGGTGATATTAGGACTAATATACCTATTGTCTATGAAAAAGTTAATATTTTAATTGACTAATGAGATGAATAGTAACTATTGAACTTCAATTACAAAGAATTTCATATTTAAAATTGTAATATGCCCTAGTAGGCCTAATGTAATTGGTTTGGATAGGTTGGCATGCTAATAGGGTTCTGATAGCAGTATTGCATATGGCATCATGCCATTCTGTGATTTATGGCTTATGTGGTCAATTCATGATTTTATGGCTTTTAGTCATTCTGACACTATTATGATACTTGGCCTTGTGCCCGATTATTATGATGGCTTATCGGTTGTTCTGTTGCACACCGGGAGACACTTTGTGACCAATGGTGTGACGGCCTAAGGTACTTGGTACCTAATGCCAGTTTATCCGTTTATCCAGTCCAATAGACTTGTATAGGTTACTTGGGCAACCAAAATAAATCTTGATAAATTTAAATCAAATAATTAATATAAAAAGTACTGAATTAGTAATTCTACAAATAATTACCAAAAACTTGTCCATATGAAATATCAGCATACACTCTGCATGTTTATTTCATTTTAGTTATTTTTATTTTATTATTGGCACCACTAAGCAGTATTGCTTAGCGCATTGCTTTTGCCACGCGTAGGTACTGGAGATACGGAGCACAAGCCCAGTAGATCCCAGACTGGGTGAGAGTTAGATCTGCTAGTGTCCTGTGTCACCTCTCATCTGCAGTGTATTTTGGTAGGGCATTAGGATTCTCTTTTGTATTTTTGTCGATTGTATTTTGTATTTAGATTTTCATGTTATCATGTAAATTATAAACACTTGTGTTATTTTGTATTGTAAATTAATGAAATTAAGTATTGCCTTCATAAATTTGAGTTCGAATTTACGTATGTATGATATGAATTGAATGAATAGAAATTTTTGAGAAATTGTTGAGAAATGTTGAGATGATGTTGATTATGTGGAGTTGAGAATGATTGGAAAAATATTTGGAAGTGTTTTCCACAGGTTCCGAAGAACTGTTTTCTCCATTTTTAGCTGCACTCTGCCGGATTTTGTATAAAATTTTTGGAACCTTAAATTAATTCATAATTTCAATAAATAAATTAAATGATATAAAGTTCACTTAGTGACCCATAGATAAATAAATTAAATATGATAAATATCAATGAGATAAGATAGGGTTCTCCAGCACATTGTGCGGCATATCTTGCTCGACGACACTGTAGATGGGTAAGGGGTGTCACATTTAGTGGTATCAGAGCACTGTTTAGGCATTTTTGGGTCTAGATAGAGTACATACCATTTCATTGCATTTGTAAATGTTGAGGTGACACTAATGCAGATCTGCTGTTTTGGTTCTTTTGATTTGGATATGGATCCTGCTTCTCAAAGAACAGTTGTTGAAGAGGTGGAGAGTCATGCTCCACCAAAAGCTGAATCAGGAGACAAGGGAGAACCTGCTCCACCGGTAGCTGAGGCACCTGCCCAACTTCAGTTTGCATTATTCTAGCAAATGACTGAATTTTACCGACAAATGATGGGGGCAATTCCACCATTATAACTACAGCCACAACCTCCTCCACCACCACAGAAGTCCCATTTTGAAAAGCTACGAAAATATGGGGCTATAGATTTCTTGGGGAAGAAGGATGATGACCCCATGACAGCTGAAAATTGGCTTGATAGAACTAGAAGAGTGCTGAAATAGCTCCACTGTACCCCAGAGCAGAACCTGGAGGGTGTTGTGTCCCTACTTCAAGATGATGCATACTAGTGGTGGGACACAGTATCTAGTGAGGTGCAACCAGATCATATCACTTGGGATTTCTCCCTCACAGAGTTCAAGAAGAAGTATGTCAATAAGGTGTACCTTAAAGAGAGAAGAAGAGAATTTATCAGTCTGAGGCAGAGGCAGCTATCGGTGGGAGAATATGAGCGCGAATTTATCAGACTGAGCCGGTATGGGAGGGAGATAGTCCCTTCAGAGGCTGAGAGGTGCAGAAGGTTTGAAGAAGGGCTAAATGACAATATTAAGCTTATGATATTAGTGTTGGACATTACAAATTTCACCAAATTAGTTGACGCGGCATTGAAAGTAGAAAGAGTCAGAATTAATGAGCAGAACAGAAGGGAGAGACAATAGAAAAGGGGTCCAAGTCAGACTAGTTCATCTCCTGCACCTGGAAAGAAGTTCAGTGGTCCACCTGCTCAGAGTTCAGGTCAGCCTCAAGGTTAAGGTAAGTTCTAGGGGCCTAGACCATTGTTCACACCTAGGAGAGGTGGGCAACTCTCCAGGGACGGTGTTTAGGGGACTAGCCCTAGCATCTTCTACCTGTCCACACTGCCAGAAGTGGTATAAGGGGGAGTGTTGGCAAGTGACTAGTACTTGCCTACAGTGTGGATTTACAGAACACCAGCTCAGAAATTTTCCAAGCAGAACTGCTACAACTGCCCCAGCACAAGCAGATAGGTCTGCCCCTGCACCTCAAAGGGGTAGGAGGCTCGATAAATCTAAGGTAGCTGGTCTATCAAAGAGACCTACATCTGAGTTAGCTAAGAGGCCAAAGGCCAGGGCACTTGCCAGGGCTTATGCCATGAGAGCTCTGGAGGAGCAAGATGCCCCGGACGTCATCAGGGGTACGTTTTCCCTCTACAACATCTCTGTACATGCATTGGTGGATCCAGGATCTACCTACTCATATATCTGTATCAACCTACCCATAGAAAGGGAAATATTAGTAGAGAAGAGTGACCAAGACATTCTGGTCACTAATCCACTAGGCCACAGTGTGGTAGTAAATAAGGTATATAAAGGTTGCCCGTTAAGGATTTAGGGGTATGAATTCTCAAAATACCTGATTGAATTGCCTTTCCACGAGTTTGACGTGATTTTGGGAATGGACTAGTTGTTACGTCATCAGGAAATGGTTGATTGTAAACTGAAGAGGATTTCTTTGAGAACTCCTGAGGGAATGAGACCACAGTTGTGGGAGAAAGGATAGATTTCTTGTCCAATGTCATCTCAACTACTACTGTAAGAAAATTGATGAGAAAGGGCTGTGAAGCCTACCTAGCACATGTGGTTAATACTACGCAGGCTAAGTCAGATCTGTGTGACATACCTACAGTAAGAGACTTCCCAGATGTGTTCCTTGAAGAATTGCCTGGTTTGCCACTAGAAAGGGAAGTTAAATTTGCTATTGAGGTAATGCCGGGTACAATAACAATTTCTATTGCTCTTTATAGGATGACACCTACTAAATTGAAGGAGCTAAAACTATAGTTGCAGGAGTTACTGGATAAGGGGTTATACACCCCAGTGTGTCACCATAGGGAGCTCTGGTGCTATTTGTGAAGAAGAAGGATGGGACCTTAAGATTGTGCATTGATTATCAACAGTTGAACAAAGTAACTGTGAAGAATAAATATTCGTTGCCCAGAATTGATGATCTATTTGATCAGCTGAAAAGAGCCAGTGTATTTTTAAAAATTGATCTCAGATCAGGGTATCATCAGCTGAGGGTAAAGAATGTAGATGTGCCTAAAACTGCATTCAGGACCCGGTATGGGCATTATGAGTTCCTGGTGATGCCGGATTGACAAATGCACCAGCAGCATTCATGGACCTTATGAGCCATATCTTCCATCCATACCTAGATCGGTTCGTAGTGGTCTTTATTGATAATATTTTGGTGTATTCCAAGACCAGGGAAGAACATGATGAACATTTGAGGGTTTTCTACAAACCTTGAGAGAAAAGAAACTGTATGCTAAGTTGTCCAAGCGTGACTTCTGGTTGAGTGAGATTGCATTCCTTGGACACATAGTATCAGCTGATGGGATTAGAGTAGATCCCAAGAAAATTGAAGCCGTGATGGAATAGAAGCCTCCCAGAAATACAATTGAGGTCAAAAGCTTCTTGGGGCTAGCTGGTTATTATAGAAGGTTTGTGAAGGGATTAGGACTCATATAAATATTATGCATTGGAAAGTCAATAATTTGACCTAAATAGTAATGAATAGTAACATTACATGTAAAACATGAAAATTCAATCAATAACTTTGTAATGTGCCCTAGTACACCTAGTAAGATTAGTTTGGATAGGTTGGCATGCCAATAGGGTTCAGTTAGCAGTACTGCACATGTCATTATGCCATTCTGTGATTTTATGGCTTTTAGCCATTCTGATATTATGATGATACTTGGCCTTATGCCTAATGTTTATTATAGCTTATCAGTTGTTCTGTTGCACACCGGGAGACACTATGTGACCGATGGTGTGACGGCCTGAGGTACTTGATACCCAGTGCCAGTTCACCAGTTTATCCAATCCAGTCATCCAGTATAGGTTACTTGGGCAACCAAAAATGCAAGTTGATAAATTTAATGAAATAATGGATATAACAAGTATCAAATAAATAATACTACCAATAATTACCAATAATTTGTCTGCATGAGAAATCAACATATACACTACATATTTATTTCTTTTTAGTCCTTTTTATTTTATTATTGGCACCACTAAGCATTATTGCTTAGCGCGTTGCTGTTTGCCACGCGTAGGTTCTGGAGAAACTGACAAAGAGCCTAGCAAACCACAGACTAGGTGAGGCTGTTCACAGTTCTGCATAGTATCCATGTCACCTCACAGACTATAGTGCATTGGTCGGACATTAGGTTCCATTTTGGTATTTTGTACTGTTTCTCTTTTATAATTAAACTTTTATTTTCTCATGTATAGTTGAAACTCATGTAATATATTTTGGTATTAATGCAAATATTTGTAATTTATATTTATAAATGACAATTTAGTATTTATTTATGATTTGTACATGATTATCATGTTAAATGAATGAATGATAAATAGAAGAATTTTTTAGAAATGGTTGAGAAATATTGAGATTATGGTGATATAATGGAGTTTGAGAATGATTGAAAATATATTGGAAGTGTTTTTTACAAGTTCCAAAGAACTGCTTTATTCATTTTTAGCCGGTACTCTGCCGGATATTCTATAAAATTTTTGAAACCTCAAATGAATTTATAATTTCAATAAATGACTTAAATGAGTTAAATTTCACAAATTGCACTTCATAACCATGAAGAAATAAATTAAGGAAGGATAAATAAATAATTGAGATAAAATATGGTATTCTGATACACTGTATGACATATTTTGCCTGGCTATACTGTAGACGGGTAAAGGGTGTCATATTTAGTGGTATCAGAGCACGGTTTAGGCATTTCTGGGTCTAGATCGAGTCCATATCATGCATTGCATTTGTAAGAGTCGAGGTGATGCTAATGCAAATTTGTTTGGTTTTCTTATTTTGATTAGGATATGGACCCCACGTCTCAAAGGGCAGTTGAGGAGGAAGTGGAGAGTCATGCTCCACCTGCAGCTGAGACTTGAGGCAGCGGAGAACCTGCTCCACCAGCAGCAGAGGTGTCTGCACAGCCTCCGCCGACTATGTTTCAGCAAATGGACGAATTTTTCAGACAAATGGCAGGGGTAATGTCGCCACCACCTCTATAGCAAAAATCTCATTTGGAGAAACTGAGGAAATTGGGAGCAGTGGATTTTCTTAGCAAGAGAGAAGATGATTCTGTTGCAGCTGAAAACTGGTTGGACAGAACAAGAAGAGTTTTACAATAACTCCACTGCACCCCAGAGCAAAACTTAGAAGCTGTTGTTTCTCTACTGCAAGACGATGCATATCAATGGTGGGATACAGTGTCCAGTGAAGTGCAGCCAGAACAAATAACATGGGAGTTCTTCCTCATTGAATTCAGAAAGAAGTATGTGGGAAGTGTGTACCTAGAAGACAGAAGAAGAGAGTTTATTAGTCTGAGGCAGAGGCAGCTATCAGTAGCGGAATATGAGAAGGAGTTTGTCAGACTAAGCCGCTATGGAAGAGAGATAGTCCCCACAGAAGCTAAGAGATGCAGAAGGTTTGAAGAGGGGCTAAATGATAACATTAAAATAATGATCACTACCTTGGGGATTACGGAGTTCACAAAATTAGTTGAAGCCGCACTGAAAGTGGAAAGGGTTAGAGTAAGTGAACAGAATAGGAAAGATAGGCAGCGTAAGAGGAAAATTGGACTAAGGCAGTCAAGTATACCAACTGATAGTAAAAAGCTTAAGGGTTCTGGTTCACAAGATCAAATACAAGGTTAGAGAGACCAGACTGGGATATCTATAGCTAGCTCCCCAGGCATAGTAATAAGGGGATCAGCCCCAGTGCCTGAATGTATGCACTATGGTAAAAGACAGAGGGGAGTGTCGAGTGTTAATTGGAGAGTGTTTTAAGTGTGAGGCTACGGATCATTTCATAAGAGATTGCCCTCAGAGGAGTGGTTCAACAGCTCCAGTACAAGTTGATAGACCTACCCGTACAGTTTAAAGGGGTAGAAGACCTAGTAAAGCTGAGACGGCTGATATTTCACAGAAGGTTATTTCTGAGATAGTCGAAAGGCCCAAAGTTAGGGTGGCACCACGGGTATATGCCATAGAGGCTAGAGAGGAACCGAACCCAGACATTGATGACGCAATACAAGGAAGTGAAGAAGCAAGGAAGTAGTTCCACGATTACTTAAGTTAGGTAAATTTTGAGGACAAAATTTAAATTAGAGGGGAAGAGTTGTAACACCCTCACTGTAGCCATGTCGTACATTCTACTGTTCTGATGACCGGTGTTGGTCTAGACAGCCAGAATATCTGGAACTATATCTAGACTAGAGTGAGGAATCATAAATAACTCAAATAATAGTAAGAAAAATCAAGAAAAAATTTTAGAAATAAAATACAACCAAGTTAAACGAGCCAGTGCCCTAGTGATGGGTAACCCAGTGGGAAGTTACGGTTTTCGTAGCTAGAAGCCTTAAACCCATGGGAAAATTCATGAAATAATTTTTGGGACTCTAGAGAAGATTCATTGAGGTTTTGATGGCATTAGAATGCCAAGAAAATGCTTAGAAAAATTTTTAGATCGGTACAGACGATTTTGGCCTAATAAGCCAAACGAAGGGCATTTTGGTCATTTCGTCTTCAGAGATGATTTTTAGCCGACTTGTCCAGTTAAGTAAATAATTATGATTTTTAGCCGACTTGTCCAGTTAAGTAAATAATTATTATAACATAAAATATAAATAAATATTGCTAAAAATTAAATTGAAAATGAGTAGAAAAGAAAAGAAGAGAAAATGAGTTAAATTGGGAATTATGACCTCATGCCTCAACTCAACTCAACTCAACTCAACTAAGCCTTTATCCCAAAAATTTGGGGTCGGCTATATGGATTCGCTTTCTCCACTCTGAACAATTTTGGGTTAAATCCTCAGAAATGTGTAATGCTTCTAGGTCATGTTGTACTACTCTCCTCCAAGTCAATTTAGGTCTACCCCTTTTTTGCTTTCTATCCTCTAACCTAATGTGCTCTACTTGTCTAACTGGAGCCTCCGTATGTCTACACTTCACATGACCAAACCACCTCAATCTCCCTTCTTTCAACTTATCTTCAATTGGCACCACTCCTACCTTTTCTCTAATACTCTCATTACGGACTTTATCTAGTCTAGTATGGCCATTCATCCACCTTAACATTCTCATCTCTGTAACTCTTATCTTAGATGCATACGACTCTTTCAGTGCCCAACACTCACTACCATATAACATAGCCGGGCTTTAATCCTATGACTAACATCCTCCTCACATCCCCCATCTACTTGAAGGACTGAGCCTAGATATTTAAAGTAATTACTTTGGGGCAGTATCACTCCATTCAAACTAACTCCTTCCCTATCACCAGTTTGGCCTTCACTGAACTTGCAATGCATGTATTCTATCTTCGTTCTACTTAACTTAAAACCCTTTGACTCTAGAGTACTTCTCCAAAGTTCTAGCTTTCTATTGACTCCTCGTGTTTCATCTATCAAAACAATATCATCCGCAAATATCATGCACCAAGGAATACTCTCTTGTATATGTTTTGTCAGTTCTTCTAAAACTAATGTAAAAAGGTAAGGGCTTATGGCTGATCCTTGGTGTAATCCAATTGAGATCAGAAAATCTCTTGTGTCCCCTCCCACTGTGCGCACAATAGTAGTTGCTCCTTCATACATATCTTTATGACCTCATGCCTATGTAATTAAAAATGTCCACCCAATAACAACTTAACAAAATGACTAAAGGGATAAAAATGAAACAAAATAAGATAAAAACAAAAAGAAAAAAAAATCAGCAACCATCTTTAACCTTGGGCAGCCGAAATGCTTGAGAGAGAGAGAGAAAGGAGAGAAACTTCCATGAAAGCTTTGAATAAGCTTGATTCAACCCACCAAACCACCTCAAAACCCTAGTTTTCCTTTACAAAAACTCATCCTCACACCTAGAGCAAGCTTTGGATAGTAAAAAGAAAGGAAGAAAGTGAAGTTTTGAAGTCTTGGAAGGTGACTAAGTCAAGGTTAGTGCCAATTCCTTCTAAAAATTTTGGGTATACCTTATGTGGAGTAGGAATTGAGTGAGAAAATTAAGTGGAATTAAACAAAATTTTCATGATGAATTTCTACCAATTTTGGTGGCCTTGTGGTCTCTTAGGGTTTCATCCATTTGATTGCATAATAGTTGTGTATGGCTACCATTGAATATGATTTTGGTGTTTTAATTCATGGATTGTATGTATATAGAGAATTGAGATTGTTTGATTTGAGTTAGGGTTTGGGGCACAAAATTTGGATTTTGCTCATGTATTCGTGAATGAAAGTTCTAATGGTCAATTAGTGACCATTTGGTTGAGTATAATGAGGAATTGAAGTGAATTGTAGCTTTGGATTTGAGGTTAGGTGTGCTGCCTTGAGTGACTCGCAAGACTGGATGTGAGTCCAGCAAGTTTGGGTAGCTATAACTTGAGTTGTGTAGGTTTAATTCATTCAAGGCCAATTGGACATGCAATTAGACACATAATGGCACAACTTTGATGAAGGAACCATGTCCAGAAAATAAACTTAGGATGCCCTAAAAATTGACCAAATCCGGGTAGCACCAATTTTGGCTGGTCAAAATGATCAAATGAATAGTGTTTATTCATTTGGTCATAACTCAATGTAGAAAGGTCCAAGTAACCTGAAATTTATATCAATGGAAAGCTTAGCCAAATTAGAACAACTTTCATGTCGAACATAAACTCAAATTCTAGACTTAACCAAATGAAATTGCTAGCTAAATTTGAACTACCAAATCTGGCAAAACCAAAATTGCCCAGAAATTCTAAGTAAAAGCAATCCAACCAGTTATGGTAAAATAGTCATAACGTGAGCTACAAAACTCCAAATGGGATGATTCAAAAAGTGAAATGTAACTAGACACAATAAAGAACAACTTTGATTAAGAACACTTGGCCAAATTCTCACTGTAGAATGGCCTAATGGAACAGTGAACTCTAGCGCCCAAAAACTGAAATTTTGATTTATTCTCCATTGGTTATAAGTATGGATTGACAACTATTGCCAACCCTTTTGGGAGCCAACATGTGGTAAATTTATATGAATAGGACTCATGTAACTATTATGCATTGGAAAGTCAATAATTTGACCTAAATAGTAAAATGAATAGTAACCTTACATGTAAAACATGAAAATTCAGTCAATAACTTTGTAATGTGCCCTAGTACACCTAGTAAGATTGGTTTAGATATGTTGGCATGCCAATAGGGTTTAGTTAGCAGTACTGCACATGGCATTATGCCATTCTGTGATTTTATGGCTTTTAGCCATTCTGATATTATGATGATACTTGGCCTTGTGCCTAATGTTTATTACAGCTTATCAGCTGTTCTGTTGAACATTGGGAGACATTATGTGATCGATGGTGTGACGGCCCGAGATACTTGATACCCAGTGCCAGTTCACCCATTTATCTAGTCCAATCATCCAGTATAGGTTACTTGGGCAACCAAAAATGCAAGTTGATAAATTTAATGAAATAACGGATATAACAAGTACCAAATAAATAATACTACCAATAATTACCAATAATTTTTCTGTATGAGAAATCAATACATACGCTGCATATTTATTTCTTTTTAGTCCTTTTTATTTTATCATTGGCACCACTAAGCATTATTGCTTAGTGCGTTGCTTTTTGTCATGCGTAGGTTCTGGAGAGACTGACAGAGAGCCCAGCAGACCACAGACTAGGTGAGGCCATTCACAGTTCTGCATAGTATCCATGTCACCTCACAGACAATAGTGTATTGGTAGGACACGAGGTCTCATTTTGGTATTCTATACTGTTTTTCTTTTGTAATTAAACTTTTATTTTCTCATGTATAGTTGAAACTCATGTAATATATTTGGGTATTAATGAAAATATTTATAATTTGTATTTATAAATGAAAATTTAGTATTTATTTACGATTTGTACATGATTATCATGTGAAATGAATGAATGATAAATAGAAGAATTATTGAGAAATGGTTGAGAAATATTGAGATTATGTTGATATAATGGAGTTTGACAATGATTGAAAATATATTGGAAGTGTTTTTAACAGGTTCCAAGAACTGTTTTATTCATTTTTAGCCGGTACTTTGCCGGATATTCAATAAAATTTTTGGAACCTCAAATGAATTTATAATTTCAACAAATGACTTAAATGAGATAAATTTCACAAATTGCACTTCATAACCATGAAGAAATAAATTAAGGAAGGATAAATAAATAATTGAGATAAAATATGGCGTTCCGGTACACTGTGTGGCATATCTTGCTCAGCTATATTGTAGACGGATAAGGGGTGTCACATATCCATTGAGAAAAGCTGTTTTGACATCCATCTGCCAAATCTCATAATCATACTATGCAGCTATAGATAATAGAATCCTAATTGATTTAAGCATGGCAACAGGCGAGAAAGTCTCCTCATAGTCGATTCCTTGCTTTTGGCGAAACCCTTTCGCTACTAGCCTTGCTTTATAGGTCTCTACCTTTCCATCAGAACCAATTTTCTTCTTGAAAACCCATTTATTCCCTATAGGTACAATACCTTCAGGTGGGTCAACAAGATCCCAAACTTGATTCTTATACATAGAATCAATTTCGGATTTCATTGCATCAATCCATTTTAAAGAGTCTATATTTGATATAGCTTCTTCATAGGTAAGTGGATCATCTCGATGATCTACTTCTTTATAAGTTAACAACTGTTGTTCATCTTCATGAAGAAAACCTATAACACCCCTATTTGCATAGCCTGGTATATGTTACTGTTCCGGTGACCGGTATCGGTCCGGACAATTAAGGGGATTAGAACCACACTTAAGACAACTAGATAAGCCATAAACACAACTAATTAGTAATTGTCAATTAGTTAAGTATAAATAAGAAAAACAGAACATAAGAAGTTAAACGAGCCGAGAGTCACAGCGATGAGTGACCTTCTCGGGAAGGACTACGAAGTAGAATTAAACTCAAATTTCAAATCGTAAAATGCGACGCCGCGGTCTTTAGGATCATTACAAACACAATGGAAAAGAGAAAATCACAAAAAAGAATTGTTAAGTCAGTCAAATAATTAGGTCAGTGAACCGGAAGAAATATTGAATTATTTACAAACCGGGTTGAACTGGCGAGGGGCAATTTGGTCAATTGACCTCGAGAGTTGATTCCTGACCTAATTGTCAAATAAAATCGGAGAAAAGAAAATTTCAGAGTCGGGAATTAAATTAAAGAACTAATAGAAAAAAAAAAAGAGAAAATGAAAAAGTGAAGGAAGATGACATCATGCATGACATCATGCATGATGCCATAAATCCTATAAATAATAAATTTAATTATTTAAATATTTCGGTCTTCCATAAGTTGAAAATTCATAAAAGAAAAGAAAAGAAAAAAAAAACAAAAACATAAAAGTCATCTTCCTCATTGTTCCGCCCTCACTCCCTCTCTCCCTCTCCATGGATATCCTCTATTAAAGCTTGCACTCAAGCTTAAATTTCTTCACTCAACCTTAATAGCTTCCATAAAAACCTCATTAGAGCTTGCTATCTCAACCTAAGAAGAAGATTGAAAGAAGAAATGAGAACAAAAGATAGAAATTTGGAGGATTTCAAGTTCTAAGAAAGGTTAGTCTTCTAACTTCCAATTATCTAATCAAATGCATGTTTAGTTATTCAAATGAGCTTAGAAACTAAAGAAATGAAAGAAAAACACTTGTGGAGGACCAAATTGAAATTTCGACCAGCATGATGGGGAGTGTGATTTGCATGGTTTGATTGTTTTGGATGGTAATATGAACCTTAAGTAGTTAAATGGTTATGATTAAAGACTTTAAATTAGCCAAATGCAACAATTTAGTGTGGTTAGGTTTTGGACACCTAGGGTTTAGAGACAAAAATGTGAAAATTTGGTAAATGATGTTTTTAACCTAGTTTAAGGAGAGAAATGGTCAATTGTGACCTAATGAGGTGTGTTAGGAGTGTTTGAATCAAAAGCAATTCGGATTGAGTGTGGTCATGCTGCTGGCAGCATGACCAAGTTACCTTTGAGGGACCCAAAATGAAATTTTAGAAGTCCAATTGGTATGCGACCAATTGAGAATGAAAATAGACACTAAATGACACAATTTTTATTTAGGAAGCATGCCCAAAAAGTGACCAAAACCTAGTGAACAAACTAACCAAATCCAGAAAATCTCAGTCTGCCCTGTACAAACTGACCAAATGAATAATGTTTGTTCATTTGGCTATAACTTGAGCTAGGCTGGTCTAAATGACCTGAAATTTTACCAGTGGACAGATGGGATATAGACCTAAAACTTTCATGAAAAACACAAACCCAAATTATGCCATTAACCAAGTCATTTGGCCACCCAAAATTGGTGACCTAAAATTTCCAGAACCAAAAATTGCCCAGAAATCTGGGTTAAGTCCAATCTGGCAGCCATGGTTTAAATGGCTATAACTTGAGCTAAAAAACTCCAATTGGAGTGATTCAAAAAGGAGAATAAACTTAAGACAATAGGAAATATTTTCTATGAAGAAAGATTTGCCAAATTCTAACAATAAAGTAACCAATGGAACAGTGCAACTTAGGACACCAAAACTGAAAATTTGAAAATTTGCCTAAAAGACTTAGAATTTGAGTAAACAACCAAAACCAACAAATTTAGTGACCAAAATGTGGTATGTTGGTGAAGTTGGAGTTCCCATACCTATTAAGCCTTAGAAAGTCAACAAATTGACTTGAATAGTGTAGTAAATAGTAACCCCGAAACACAAAATTTAAAGAACGTCAAGTTTAGCATATTAAAGCTAGGTATAAAAGAATTTGAATTTATTTTTGGATTAATGATGAGTTATGATACTGAAACACTATGAAACTGTGTGTTTCAGTAGAAAAGAATACCGGGAAGGAACTCGAGGAATCTAGTCAAGGCCAAGAGGCGACTCGTTTAAGGTTTGTGCACAACTAACTCTTTTGTTATTTTTCAATTCCAAATTGATTGAAATAAATTTATTGTATGATTTATGATTTTTGTTGTGTTGAGAATTTTAACTTATTGAATGAAATTGTACAATTTGAATATAAATTTTCTTACGCATTTAAGGATTTATTGCATTGTTTTGAGGGTTGTAAATTTTTAGTTTGATGTGTTGTCAACCTTGAGCATGAATTTATGATGATTAAATATGTTGATTTGTAAACACTTTGTGATTAGAAATTGTTTTGAATATGATTTGAAACCACAGTTGACATGGCAAAATTTGTACTGAATTCTCATTAGCTTGACTGGTGAGATATCTCCTCCACTAGATGGGGCGAGTTACTTCCTCTCTGGCTTGCCAGTTGGGGAAGAATTTGAATGAGTACTCATATATACTAGCTAGTCTTCGTTTCTCCCTTTTAGCCTCGGTTATTGGGAGAATGTGAAATGTCGTAGTGTACAACACGTCATCTATTTGAATTTTGGGCCATGGGATAAATTGTGTGAATTGTTGGCAATGCCCTTTAAATTATGCATAATTTGATAAATTGTGAATGAAATAAATAATTTGTTAGTGATCCAAAGTATTTTTGTATTGTTTCTGAATTTAAAAGAATTGTAAATAAATAGTTATTAATTAATCAAAATGTTATTCAAATGAATAATTTGCATGAATGAAAATAATGATTTTTGTGTGTCATGGATTTTGAAGAATTTAGAAATTTTAAATTTTTATTCATTATGAATTATTAAGAATAATTTGTATTAAGTTTTAAATTATTAGTTTGTCCACCGCTGAGTTCACTACTCAGCGATAGCTTTGTATGCTATCGCAGATATAGAGACTAGAGGAGCAGCGGATTGAGCTGCTGAGGACAGGGGAGCTACCTGCTTGAAGTTATCGGGTATAATTTATACCCTGACTGTAAATATTCATTTTGATGTATGTATTGCACGTAATTGTATGGACATGTAAAATCGGGCTTAATCAGCTTGTACAAAGTTTGTATAAAATTTGTAATAAATTTGAGTTGGATTTTCTGAATGTAAATTTTAGTATGATGTATATATAAATTGTTTTGTCCTTAATGAATTATGAATGGAACTATTTTATTTAATTTGAATGAAATGGATTGCTAGTATTTTGATGATCATTGGATAGGGGATTTGAAATTTGAAAGTTGATAAATATGTTGAGAAATTGGTTAAGATTGAGTACGAATTTGAAGCAGTGTTTGAAGAATTATTGGAAGTACCTTTTTTTTTTCAGGTAATTTAAGAACTGTTTTCTCAAAATACAGACAGAACTCTGTCAAAATTTTTATAAAATTTGTGAAAAAAAAAATGGGCCAAAAATTTCAACTAGCTTTCAACGTGAAATAAATGTTTTAATACCTATTAGAAAATGCTCACCACTTATCAATAATAAAAAAAATTGTTTTAAAATCCCTTGTAGGGTACTTAATGAGTTATCGGCAGGTGAAGTTCGGTAGTTCATTAGGTATTCTACGGGATCATGTTATGCCTTACAGAGGGGTAAGGTGAGACATGTTTTAGTGGTATCAGAGAAAAATTTTTAAAGTATGTTTTAACTTGAGAATTTGTGTTTTTCCTTGTTAAGTACAAATGCTCAATGTCCTTATTTGTTACATACAGTGCATTACATCATAAATATGAACTAACAGAGAGAAATCTCCTTGTGTTGGTTGTACAGGAAATAGAAAAAAAAAGAAAAAAAATCATGTTAATAGATATTGACAAGGGGGATAAAACGATAGAGCAGTCTGATACAGCTAACGTACAAGGAGAGGCCCCAGTTTCACAGAGCGTTGGAGGTCTAACTGCACCAATCCCTCTTATACAAATTATGACACAAATGGCCCAGCAGATGGCCATGTTCTTTTAGCAAATGACTGATAATTTATCAGCCTAGGCCCAAGTACAAACCCAACCCCCTTAAGAGTAGTATGAAAAAGAGAAAAGTGGGAAACCCATCGGTCAAAGTTCGAGTAGTAAATTGGGAAAGAGAAAAGATTTTGAGGGACCCCGAGCTCCTAAGTATGACAGAGGCGGATCTTCAGGGCAGAAGCAATTAAGAACCATTCGTCAAAGAACCAGAAGTTCCTACCCTACCCGTTTCTGTGACATTTGTGGAAAATTTCATGGGGGTATATGCCATAGGGTCACTGGAGCCTGCTTCAATTGTGGTGGAATTAGACATTTCGCCCGAGATTGTACTAGCGCACGTCGATTTATACCACATACTACACCAGAGGAATTAGTTCAAGATTCTGATTTTAGAGGCTCATTAATAGTCAGTAGGGGTAGAGGCAGAAGTAGAGACAAAACTTCGGGTAATCCTCGCACAATGGACCAACCCGAGCCGAGGAATACATTAGAAAGAGGAAATGTTATGCATCGAGGTTAAGAAGCAGAGACTTCAAATGTAGTTGCCGGTATGTTCTTAACTTGTGAAAGGAATAATTATGTACTATTTGATTCCGGCTCTACTTGTTTATATGCTAATGCTAAAATTATATGTGCTACTGCTATTCCCTTGCATGGAAATAAATTTTGATATGTTAGTAATTAGTCTTTTAGGATAAGAATTGCAATAATAAGCGTGATTGGAATTAATTTTGGAAAAGTTTCTAGTGAGAGACATCTCCTAGACTATGATAAATTATAAAGTTAATTAGTAAGCCAAATTAGGTAAGGCAAGAGGACCAAAAAGTAAGTTATAGCAATATATCTGCCCTAGATGGAAGTAAAGGTATTACTGTTGATAGATGTCAGTAAGTACCATAATCAAAATAAGTTAAGATATTAGTGGATTTGAAAGAAATAAGACATAGGGAAGTTTGATCTATTGGGATGTATCGTAGTAACTATGCAATATTTTTTATGTTTGTGCTGTAAGCTGCAGATTACAGTACTGACTTGAGATTTATTGTGTAGAGCTACGTACTACCCAATAGTACATAAGGATAAGAATAGTTATAAATGACTTTCGCTCTGGTACAAATATACCATAATAGAGTTTTATTACCAGAACTGAGTTTGAAAATCCTAATTCGGGATTTAAAACTCTACAATTAGAATATCAAAAGATCATGGTTGCAAGGTAGTGAGAGTTAAGGACTCCGTTACCCTAGCATGAATTATAGTACATCAAGAATTGTTATGGGACTAGAGATTTTAGCATGGTAAAAATTTAAAAATAACACCTATAGGGCTAAGTCATCCAATCTCCGATATGGGGTTTATAGTTGTTTTGGTATTGCAATGGATCTTTTGCTCAAAGTTTAGTAAGGAACAATATTCTATTTATGTAGTAGTAAGACACAAAATATAATTTTGTTCCCCTAGAAGAGACAGGATGCTATGGATGACAATTATAAATTATAAAACATTTAAGAAATGATATTCTACTGATAATAGTAATGCGATTGGAACTAGTTGCTCAAGTATTCTTTAGGAAGAGCACAATTTTATTGTGCGGATCATAAGGATTAGATTAGAATTAAAGCGAAACTTTTGAATAGCATAGGAAACAGGAGAGTCCGGTAGACTCCCTTCTTAAGATTACAAAATTGGTTATGAAGAAAAAAAAAAGGGTAATGATGGCAAACCAGCAGAAAATAAGCTATAGAATATCGGTAGATAAAAGAAAATATATAAGTAAAAATTTGAATAGTTGGTGCAAATGTAATAAAGAAACGTTATGAATATTAGTTAAAGTGTTGACTAGAATGGTTAGAGGACCAAATCAAAATAATATTGAAGTATAGTGGATTTGTTAGGAACGATAAGAGGTGCTAAATCATGACTCGACAGTCAAGTTAAGGAAGAATATAAGATTGAGGAATAAAATAATTAAAGTTAAGCTATGGAAAAAAAAAAAAGAAAATAGAACAGTAAGAAATGAGAAAAACACTAGATGAGGAATTGCCACTAGGCCAAAAACCTACTTAAGACGCTTAACGACATCCCGAACTATTTTATCAAGAAGGAAATAAGTTAAACAAAAGCAAACAAGATAGTGCAAAATGGCACATAGGCCTTGGTCATAAATGGAGATGGTTAGATAATGGTTATGGACCTATGGCCAATAAAGAGATAAGCAGTTCATATATGACCAACAAGGTCATTAAAAAAAAAAAGAGACTACAAAGGAAAATAATTGTTAAAACAACAACAAGAAAAGACTAAAATATTCTAAACTAAACTGAAGGTTGCATCAAATGATCAAGAGATTTGATAAGAAAAGAGTAAAATTTAGTTCTCACCCATAGGATCGTACGCAGTCCTAGAAAGAGTGGATCCACTAGCACTACTAGCACCACTAGCACACAGATTTGCTTACCTCTAAGATTGAAATGAATTTGAATCTAACTTATGATAGAAGCTCATAAGAAACTTGGCACATGAGGTAAGCAATCGATGAGTACATAGTATTGGTTAAAGTGCTAAGGAACCATCATTCAGGCCAGGAAGCTACTTAGGAGCGTGAATAGAACATGAGGAGACAGCACCCACAACTGATTAGAGACTGATACCAGGTAAATTTCCAAGGACAAAATTATTTTAAGGGGGGGGAGAATTGTAACACCCCTATTTGCATAGCCTGGTATATGTTACTGTTCCGGTGACCTGTATCGATCCGGACAATTATGGGGATTAGAACCACACTTAAGACAACTAGATAAGCCATAAACACAAATAATTAGTAATTGTCAATTAGTTAAGTATAAATAAGAAAAAATAGAACATAAGAAGTTAAACAGAAATGAGAGTCACAAATGATGGGTGATCTTCTGAACGCATCGCTAAGTCGATTTAAACTCGAATTTCGAACCGTAAAATGTGACGCCGCGGTCCTTAGGACCATTATGAACACAGTGGAAAAGAGAAAATTATGAAAAAGAATTGTTAAGCCAGTCAAATAATTAGGTTAGGGAGCCGAAAGAAATATTGAATTATTTACAAACTGAGTTAAACCGGCGAGGGGCAATTTGGTCAATTGACCCCAAGAGCTGACTCCTGACCTAATTGTCAAATAAAATTGGAGAAAAGAAAATTTTGGAGTCGAGAATTAAATTAAAGAACTAATAGAAAAATAAATAAATAAAAAAAAGAGAAAATGAAAAAGTGAAGGAATATGACATCATGCATGACATCATGCATGATGCCATAAATCCTATAATTAATAAATTTAATTATTTAGATATTTTGGTCTACCATAAGTTAAAAATTCATAAAAGAAAAGAAAATAAAAAAAAAAAACAAAAACATAAAACTCATCTTCCTCATTGTGCCGCCCTCACTCCCTTCCTCCCTCTCCATGGATATCCTCCATTAAAGCTTGCACTCAAGCTTAAATTTCTTCACTCAACCTTAATAGCTTCCATAAAAACCTCATTAGAGCTTGCTATCTCAACCTAAGAAGAAGATTGAAAGAAGAAAGAAGAACAAAAGATAGAGATGCATGTTTAGTTATTTAAATGAGCTTAGAAACTAAAGAAATGAAAGAAAAACACTTGTGGAGGACCAAATTGAAATTTCGGCCAGCATGATGGGGAGTGTGATTTGCATGGTTTGATTGTTTTGGATGGTAATATGAACCTTAAGTAGTTAAATGGTTATGATTAAAGACTTTGAATTAGCCAAATGCAACAATTTAGTGTGGTTAGGGTTTGGACACTTAGGGTTTAGAGACAAAAATGTGAAAATTTGGTAAATGATGTCTTTGACCTAGTTTAAGGAGAGAAATGGTCATTTGTGACCTAATGAGGTGTGGTAGGAGTGTTTGAATCAAAAGCAATTCAGATTGAGTGTGGTCATGCTGCTGGCAGCATGACCAAGTTACCTTTGAGGGACGAAAAATGAAATTTTACAAGTCCAATTGGTATGAGACCAATTGGGAATGAAAATAGACATTAAATGACAGAATTTTCATTTAGGAAGCATGCCCAAAAAGTGACCAAAACCTAGTGAACAAATTGACCAAATCTGGAAAATCTTAGTCTGACCTGTACAAACTGACCAAATGAATAGTGTTTGTTCATTTGGCCATAACTTGAGCTAGGCAGGTCTAAATAACCTGAAATTTTACCAGTGGATAGATGGGATATAGACCTAAAACTTTCATGCAGAACAGAAATGCAAATTATGCCATTAACTAAGTCATTTGGCCACCCAAATTTGGTGACCTAAAATTGCCAGAACCAAAATTTGCTCAGAAATCTGGGTAAAGTCCAATCGGGCAGCCATGGTTCAAATGGCTATAACTTGAGCTACAAAACTCCAATTGGAGTGATTCAAAAAGGAGAATAAATTTAAGACAACAGGAAACATTTTTTATGAAGAAATATTTGCCAAATTCTAACAGTAAAGTGACTAATGGAACAGTGCAACTTAGGACACCAAAACTGAAAATTTGCAAATTTGCCTAAAAGACTTAGAATTTGAGTAAACAACCAAAACCAACAAATTTAGTGACCAAAATGTGGTATGTGGGTGAAGTTGGAGTTCCCATACCTATTAAGCCTTAGAAAGTCAACAAATTGACTTGAATAGTGTAGTGAATAATAACCCCGAAACACAAAATTTAAAGAACGTCAAGTTTAGCATATTAAAGCTAGGTATAAAAGAATTTGAATTTATTTTTGGATTAATGATGAGTTATGATACTGAAACACTGTGAAACTGTGTGTTTCAGTGGAAAAGAATACCGGGAAGGAACCTGAGGAATCAAGTCAAGGCCAAGAGGCGACTCGTTTAAGGTTTGTGCACAACTAACTCTTTTGTTATTTTTCAATTCCAAATTGATTGAAATAAATTTATTGTATGATTTATGATTTTTGTTGTGTTGAGAATTTTAACTTATTGAATGAAATTGTACAATTTGAATATAAATTTTCTAATGCATTTAAGGATTTATTGCATTATTTTGAGGATTGTAAATTTTAAGTTTGATATGTTGCCAACCTTGAGCATAAATTTATGATGATTAAATATGTTGATTTGTAAACACTTTGTGATTAGAAATTGTTTTGAATATGATTTGAAATCACAGTTGACATGGCAAAATTTGTTGTGAATTCTCATTAGCTTGACTAGTGATATATCTCCTCCACTAGATGGGGCGAGTTACTTCCACTCTCGCTTGCCAGTTGGGGAAGAATTTGAATGAGTACTCATATATACTAGCTAGTCTTTGTTTCTCCCTTTTAGCCTTGGTTATTGGGAGAATGTGAAATTTCGTGGTGTACAACACGGCATCTATTTGAATTTTGGGCCATAGGATAAACTGTGTGAATTGTTGGCAACGCCCTTTAAATTATGCATAATTTGATAAATTGTGATTGAAATAAATAATTTGTTAGTGATCCAAAATATTTTTGTATTGTTTCAGAATTTAAAAGAATTATAAATAAATAGTTATTAATTGATCAAAATGTTATTCAAATGAATAATTTGCATGAATGAAAATAATGATTTTTGTATGTCATGGATTTTGAAGAATTTAGAAATTTTAAATTTTTATTCATTATGAATTGTTAAGAATAATTTGTGTTAAGTTTTAAATTATTAGTTTGTGCACCACTGAGTTCACTACTCAGCGATAGCTTTGTATGCTATTGTAACACCCCTAAGTTCGGTAGTGCGTTTTGCTGTCCCGGTGACCAGTGCTGTCCGGACAGCTAGGATGCCTAGAACCACACTTTAATATGAGTGAGGAGACATAAAATAATGAAATACAATAAAAGAAAATATAAGAAAAACAAAGGAAAAATCATAGCAAAGAAATGTAACCAAGTTAAGCGAGTCGAAAACCCTAACGATGGGTGACCGCACCGGGAAGTCACGGCGTGGACCGTTGACTAGCCCTGGACTACGGGGAACCCTGGAAAATATTTTTAGGACTTAAATAGACCCTTATTGAAGTATAAACATCATTAGAAAAATCAAAGAAAAATTAAATAATTAGTACAAAGAAAAGTGAGAAATCGAAAAACGGACAAAACCCGGTATTACCGAAAAATCGGGAATGCAACCCGAACAGGGGCATTATGGTCATTTGACATCCCGAAGTGTCTTTTGACCTAAATGTCCATTAAAAATAAATAATATTACACTTAGAAAATAAAATAAAAAATTAATTTGGTGGTACCTAAAGTAAATAGTGAGAATTAAAGGTTAAATGTGGAATAAGTGGGAATTTAACATATTATATGATTTAAAATTGTGAGTGGGTCACTAAGGGAATAAAATAAAACAAAGAGGGGCAGCTGTAATTCCACTAAACTAGCAGAAACTTCATCTTCTTCAAGGTTTCTCCTCCATGCCAAAATGAAGAGGTGAAGAATCCACCATTAACGTTTTCATCAAGCTCTCATAACTCCCCTCATTTCAACTCCAATCCCTTAAGTGGCTTCATGAAAGTTTGTCTACTCATCACAAGGAAGAGTTTGATACCAAATTTGAGAAGTTTAAGCAAGGTTTAACAAGCTCCAACCATAAGGTAAGTTAGTATTTTTGAAGATAGCTTTGTTAAGTTTTGTGTGCATGTTATGGGTGTTGGATTTGTGAAGAAAATTTGCAAGTTTGAAGAGTTATTGAAATGTCCATTTTGGACAGCCATGGAGTCATGTATTTAATGATTTATTGTACATATATTTGATGAGGAATGATGTTGATTATGGTGATTTAATATCCTAGTAAATTATTTCACATATATATGGTGATTTTTGCATTTGGATGGAAATTGATGAATTGTAGGACACTTGGGTATTGAGGAGGATTTTCGGCAGCCTTGAACCTCTTGGATAAGTGTATGTGTTCATGAAGATGTAGGCAGAATTGTAGCATTAAGGATTGATGGATATGTATATGAATTTGTTGTGTAAAGTATATGTAAAAAACTAGTAATGTTTATGTGTATGTGTAATTGTATTTGGACTTTGGGAATTAGAGTTATATTTGGTGTGTTGAGGATAATTGTAATCTGCCCAAAGTGACTTTAAAGTGAAGTGGAGTATGGTTTTGGTAATGTACCAAAACAGATTTGGTAGGGAAGTAAACATATTGCAAGGTAAATGTGCCATGGATGTGTGTTTAAGCAAAGTAACTAAGGGCAGTGTACATTTTAGCCAATAAGTTTAAATGTGTAACCTCAATTGGTATGAGACCAATTGGAAGTGAAACTAGGCACAAAATGTGCCAACTTTCATTGAGAAATCATACCAAAATTCTGCTTGCAAGGTGACCTAAGAAAATGACCAATTCGGATTAGTTGCAATTAGGACCTGAAAAATGACCAATTGGGCAGCAGTGAGTGTTTAATCCATAACTCACTCAAAACAGGTCCAATTGACCTGAAATTTTAACCATGAATAGTTAAGACCCATACCTACAAGTCTTATGAAGACACCAAAGCCCAGAAATGACCATAAGCAAGTCAAAAAGCTTGCACAAGTTCGGGTCCAAAAACTGGCCGAACCAAAGTTGACCAAATTGACCTAAAAATGACCTAATTTGATACCATTTGACCAGCAATAGTATAATGACCATAACTTGGTCTACTTAACTCGGAATGACCTAAAATTTTGCACCGCGGTCCATAAGACATAGATCTACAAGTTTTTAGTTTTGACCAAAATCCGAAAACCGAGGGAACTAGGCCGTCCGGCTAGGTCAAACTAGTATTCCGGAATCCAGCAAGTTGCATTAAAATGCACTAAACAAGGAAACGAGTTTGGTAAACGTACCAACCCTAAAATACTATCGAATATGACATATTGATAACATTAAGACCTAATTTACCTATAACACATTGAGGGTCGATATATGGGTTGATTAAGCAAACAAAGGTATTCAGTGAATTATTTATCGAACATTATTGTTAGAGGCAAATTAAATTAGCACTGAGACACTTCAAATTGTGTTTCTCAGTTACTAAAGACTCAGGGAAAGGGAAGGAAACACTGAGTCGGGCCGGAAGACGATCATCGAGGTTTGTGCACAACAACTATTTCTCCTGAATTTTTCAATTGAAATAAATATTGACTATTTGTATATTATTGTTTTAAATTGTGGAAATGTGTTTGATGGACACTTATTGATTGAAAAACATTGTGAATGGTTTGAAACTGTGAAAAATTGTTTGAATGATATTGATGGTTACTTATTGATTGAAAAGCACTGTATATGATTTTTGTGGAAATTGAAGTGAATTACGAATTGTGTTGCCATTTTGTGAATGAAATTATAACTTTGGAAATTTATTGGATTCTTACGGATCATTTGAATAAAATGTCTGGAATTGTTTTGACTCACAATTGGCATGACACGATACTATGTTCCTCCTCCATTAATGGGGTGAGTGTGATTATTCCTCCCTCTTTGACTTATCGATGCAGGGTGAGTATGATTATGTTCCTCCCTCTTGACTTCCCAGTCTGAGGTGAGTGTGGATGAGTTCTCATTATATAGCTAGCTTCCTCCCTCATTGATTTCGATTATTGGGGTGAGTATGTCTTGTCGTGGTGTACAACACGGCATGTGTGGAAAAAATTGTGTCATGGCCTAAATTATGTTATCGATTGGCAACATTGTATTATTCAGTTATTTGATCGAATTGTGTTATTGATTTGCAAAACGATATTATTCAGTTATTTGATCGAATTGTGTTATTGATTTGCAAAACGATATTATTCAGTTATTTGATCGAATTGTGTTATTGATTTGCAATACGGTATTCTTAAACTATTTGACTAAATTGTGTTATTATGAATTTTGATAATTTGTGAATTGGAGTTTAAATTCCTTATGACATTCATTGTCTTGAATTTAACTATGGTTTTACGTATCCACTATTTATATGGTTTATGAATTGTGATTTAAAGTTGTATTTGGTTAATGTTGTGCACCACTGAGACATTGTCTCAGCGATAGCTTTATTGCTTTGTCGCAGTAGATGCAGACACTAGGTCGCTAGTACACAATGAGAAATTTTTGGGTATAGTGAGTATATCACGGTTGGCATTTTGTATCTTGTAATGTATATTCCTTTGTATGTATATCTTGTTTTGGTTTTGAGCAGTTGTAAATTCAAATTGTACCTTGAAGTTGTAAATTAATTATGAGTTATTTGACTTGTAAAAATTGTATTATATTTCCTTATCTCAGACTTTGAAAAATTTCTATGGATTTGAATTGAGAAAAATGTTGTGTTGAGAAGTATGTTGGAGTTGAGATTTGGACAATAATTGAAGTGCTTTTACTGAGTTTTTCAAGAACTGCTTTATCCAAAATACAGATGGCATTACCAAAATTTTCTGAAATTCCAAATAATTCAAATGTGTTAATTCTATCACTTGGATCAAAAAGTTTTTAACACTGTAAATAGTGCTCACCATTGTAAAAGAAGTAAGAAAAGTTTTAAAATCCCTTGTAGTGTATTTAATGGGTTATCGATGAAGCGGAGTTGGTAATTCATTAGGTATACTACGGGATCATGTTATGCCTTACAGAGGGGTAGGGTGTGACATGTTTTAGTGGTATCAGAGCAAAGTTTTTAAATTCTGTTTTCACATGTTATTTGAATATTCTTTCTTCACAATTACAAGCTCAATATCATTGTTTGATACATACGACATTACATTATAAATATGCACTAACGAGAAAATCTCCTTGTATTATTGTTGGAGATCTAAAATCCTCGCATTGACTATGGAAGAGGGTGATCGTTGATCGATCAATTTATTGAGGCGAGGTGCAAGGGATGCCCAGTGTACATAATGTTAGTGGTTGTGACACCGACCTCTACAAGATCTGTGATTTCTGCTCAATTCGCTCGTGAGATGGTCGCAAAGTTCCAAAAATGGCTGGTAATGTGCCTACTCAAGTCCCAATGAGACACGATGGTACAACCACGATCTTACGCTGAACAATATGACAAATTGATGAAATATGGGGCTCTGAGTTCAAAGGGACGATAGATCCTCTAGAAGTGAGCAGTGGTTAGAGAGAATGGATAGGGTATTCAAGAAACTTCATTGCAGGAGCTCGATTTGAATACTCGGTGTCTTTGTTACTGAGGATGCTTATGATTGGTGGAAAACCATTCCCCACGATCAGTAGAACTGCGGTCTTGACTGGAATGACTTCCTCGGGAATTGACGGAAATATGTCCACGATGCTTATGTAGACTAGAAGTGCAAGAGTTCCTAAGTGCGAAACAAGGAGCAGATCGGTGGCTGAATATGAAAGGAATTTTCACTTTGAGCCATTATGCAAGAAGTCTACTTTCTACCGGTAGGGAGAGATGTAAGAGGTTTGAAACCGGCTTGAAGCCTAGTATCAGTTACAAGTGGTCGGATTCAAACATAACAACTTCTCTGAACTTATTTCTCAAGCACTAGAATTAGAAAGAATTGAATCAGGCTCTTGAGAAAAAGAAATCGGAGAAGACGGAAAAAGAGGAAAGTCGTGAGCAGAGTTCTAGTGGTCCCTCTTGGAAAGAGGAAAAACTTTGGGGATCTGACGGAGATAGTAAGAAGTCAGGTAGAGATAGATCTTTTGGACAGAAACCACCTCGATCGGATCAACAAACTCAACAGAAACCCAGGAATGCGCTGTCAGATCGACTTTGTGAAACTTGTGGTAAACCACATAGTGGGGTATGCTATAGAGCCATAGGAGCATGTTTTAACTGTGGATAGACTGGCCATTTTGCTAGGGATTGTGTAAATCCAAGTCGTTCTGGATCATTTACTACACCAAAGGGATCAACCCAAGTTTTTACCTCAAATAGTTCACCATCGGTTAGTAGAGGCGGAGGTAGAGGTAGGGCGTACACCTAGATGTCAAATCGTGAATCACCCGAACAAGGTGATGCTTGGTGGAATATATGCTATACAGCATAGAGAAGAGGCTTAGACTTTTGACATTATTGCTGGTACCTTCTCAATTAGCAACGAAGACATATATATGTATTGTTTGACACAGGTTTGCATATTTTTATGTTAGTGTTAGAACTACATGTTCTGTTGTTATTCCTTTCTGAGGAATAAATTTTGATGCATTAGTGATTAGTCCTTAAGATAAGGATTGTGATAATAAGTGAAATTAGTTTTGAAAGAGTTTATCGTGAAAAGTATTTTCTAACACACCATAAATTATAAAGCTAATTAGTGAGCCTACTTAATGTAAGGCAAGAGGGCGTAAAAGTAAGATGCGAGAATGGAATTGCTCTTGATAAGGGCAAGGAGGTTCTTGTTAGAAATTGCTAATGGATATTATAATCGAATAAGATTCGAATATCGGTGAATTCAAAAGGATAAAAGATAGGAAAATTTGATTTATTGGGATGTATCGTAGTAACTATGCAATGTTCTTGATGTTTATACTTTGTGCAGATTCTGATCGACTTGAGATTATTGTGTAGAGCTAAGTACTACCCGATAGTATACCTAGCTAAGAATAGTTACCAACGGCATCTGTTTTGGTATAGTTATGCGGGAATGAATTTAATTGTTAGAAATAAGTTTGAAAATCCTACTTAGGGATCTAAAATTTAAAAGTTAGAATATCGAAGGTTATAGTTCGATACAAAAAGAAGTAAGTTGTAGAATATTGTGAGAAAAAAGAGTTATGGAAGTAGAGATTTGAGCAATGATTCATATATAACAAAGAAATATTACGAATGTGAGGAAGACTATGGACTAGAATGGTGGAGGACCAATGACTGATGAATGATTCTAACATGACCTCAAGGGTCATTCAAGAAGGAACGTGAACCGAAATATTAGACAACACAATAGTAAGAGGAGATTAGTATTATACAAACAAATTAAACGTTGTATTAGATTGTTAAAAGTCTTATACAAATTTGAGGAAAAGAAGATTATACGATCATATAGAAAGGAGAAAATAAATGTATGACTATTGTAAGATAGCTATTGGGTAAAATTTCGTGGACGAAATTTATTTAAGGGGGGGAGAATTGTAACACCCCTAAGTTCGGTAGTGCGTTCTGCTGTCCCGGTGACCAGTGCTGTCCGGACAGCTAGGATGCCTAGAACCACACTTTAATATGAGTGAGGAGACATAAAATAATGAAATACAAGAAAAGAAAATACAAGAAAAACAAAGGAAAAATCATAGCAAAGAAATGTAACCAAGTTAAGCGAGCCGAAAACCCTAGCGATGGGTGACCGCACCGGGAAGTCACGGCGTGGACCGTTGACTAGCCCTGGACTGCGGGGAACCCTGGAAAATATTTTTAGGACTTAAATAGACCCTTATTGAAGTATAAACATCATTAGAAAAATCAAAGAAAAATTAAATAATTAGTACAAAGAAAAGTGAGAAATCGAAAAACGGACAAAACCCGGTATTACCGAAAAATCGGGAATGCAACCCGAACAGGGGCATTATGGTCATTTGACATCCCGAAGTGTCTTTTGACCTAAATGTCCATTAAAAATAAATAATATTACACTTAGAAAATAAAATAAAAAATTAATTTGGTGGTACCTAAAGTAAATAGTGAGAATTAAAGGTTAAATGTGGAATAAGTGGGAATTTAACATATTATATGATTTAAAATTGTGAGTGGGTCACTAAGGGAATAAAATAAAACAAAGAGGGGCAGCTGTAATTCCACTAAACTAGCAGAAACTTCATCTTCTTCAAGGTTTCTCCTCCATGCCAAAATGAAGAGGTGAAGAATCCACCATTAACGTTTTCATCAAGCTCTCATAACTCCCCTCAGACCAATTGGGCAGCAGTGAGTGTTTAGGCCATAACTCACTCAAAACAGGTCCAATTAACCTGAAATTTTAACCATGAATAGTTAAGACCCATACCTACAAGTCTTATGAAGACACCAAAGCCCAGAAATGACCATAAGCAAGTCAAAAAGCTTGCACAAGTTCGGGTCCAAAAACTGGCCGAACCAAAGTTGACCAAATTGACCTAAAAATGACCTAATTTGATACCATTTGACCAGCAATAGTATAATGACCATAACTTGGTCTACTTAACTCGGAATGACCTAAACTTTTGCATCGCGGTCCATAAGACATAGATCTACAAGTTTTTAGTTTTGACCGAAATTCGAAAACCGAGGGAACTAGGCCGTCCGGCTAGGTCAAACTAGTATTCCGGAATCCAGCAAGTTGCATTAAAATGCAATAAACAAGGAAACGAGTTTGGTAAACGTACCAACCCTAAAATACTATCGAATATGACATATTGATAACGTTAAGACCTAATTTACCTAGAACACATTGAGGGTCGATATATGGGTTGATTAAGCAAACAAAGGTATTCAGTGAATTATTTATCGAACATTATTGTTAGAGGCAAATTAAATTAGCACTGAGACACTTCAAATTGTGTTTCTCAGTTACTAAAGACTCGAGGAAAGGAAGGAAACACGAGTCGGGCGAAGACAGTCATTAGAGGTTTGTGCACAACAACTATTTCTCTTGAATTTTTCAATTGAAATAAATATTGACTATTTGTATATTATTGTTTTAAATTGTGGAAATGTGTTTGATGGACACTTATTGATTGAAAAACATTGTGAATGGTTTGAAACTGTGAAAAATTGTTTGAATGATATTGATGGATACTTATTGATTGAAAAGCACTGTAAATGATTTTTGTGGAAATTGAAGTGAATTAGGAATTGTGTTGCCATTTTGTGAATGAAATTATAACTTTGGAAATTTATTGGATTCTTACGGATCATTTGAATAAAATGTCTGGAATTGTTTTGACTCACAATTGGCATGACACTGATACTATGTTCCTCCTCCATTAATGGGGTGAGTGTGATTATTCCTCCCTCTTTGACTTATCAGTCTGGGGTGAGTATGATTATGTTCCTCCCTCTTGACTTCCCAGTCTGAGGTGAGTGTGGATGAGTTCTTATTATATAGCTAGCTTCCTCCCTCATTGATTTCGATTATTGGGGTGAGTATGTCTTTTCGTGGTGTACAACACGGCATGTGTGGAAAAAATTGTGTCATGGCCTAAATTATGTTATCGATTGGCAACATTGTATTATTCAATTATTTGATCGAATTGTGTTATTGATTTGCAAAACGATATTATTCAGTTATTTGATCGAATTGTGTTATTGATTTGCAAAACGATATTATTCAGTTATTTGATCAAATTGTGTTATTGATTTGCAATACGGTATTCTTAAACTATTTGACTAAATTGTGTTATTATGAATTTTGATAATTTGTGAATTGGAGTTTAAATTCCTTATGACATTCATTGTCTTGAATTTAACTATGGTTTTACGTATCCACTATTTATATGGTTTATGAATTGTGATTTAAAGTTGTATTTGGTTAATGTTGTGCACCACTGAGACATTGTCTCGTGATAGCTTTATTCTTTATGTCGCAGTGAAATGCAGACTAGGTCGCTAGTACACTTGTGAGAAATTTTTGGTATAGTGAGTATATCACGGTTGGCATTTTGTCTTGTAATATATATTCCTTTGTATGTATATCTTGTTTTGGTTTTGAGCAGTTGTAAATTCAAATTGTACCTTGAAGTTGTAAATTAATTATGAGTTATTTGACTTGTAAAAATTGTATTATATTTCCTTATCTCAGACTTTGAAAAATTTCTATGGATTTGAATTGAGAAAAATGTTGTGTTGAGAAGTATGTTGGAGTTGAGATTTGGAAAATAATTGAAGTGCTTTTCTGAGTTTTACAAGAAGCTGTTTTATCCAAAATACGGATGGCATTCGCCAAAATTTTCAGAAATTCCAAATAATTCAAATGTGTTAATTCTATCACTTCAGATCAAAAAAGTTTTTAACACCTGTAAATAGTGCTCACCACTGTAAAAGAAGTAAGAAAAGTTTTTAAAATCCCTTGTAGTGTATTTAATGGGTTATCAGTAGACGGAGTTGGTAATTCATTAGGTATACTACGGGATCATGTTATGCCTTACAGAGGGGTAGGGTGTGACAGCTATCGTAGATATAGAGACTAGAGGAGCAGTGGATTGAGCTGCTGAGGACAGGGGAGCTACCTGCTTAAAGTTATCGAGTATAATTTATACCCTAACTGTAAATATTCATTTTGATGTATGTATTGCACGTAACTGTATGGACATGTAAAATCGATCTTGAGCAGCTTGTACAAAGTTTGTATAAAATTTGTAATAAATTTGAGTTAGATTTTCTGAATGTAAATTTTAGTATGATGTATATATAAATTATTTTGTCCTTAATGAACTATGAATGGAACTATTTTATTTAATTTGAATGAAATAGATTGCTAGTATTTTGATGATCATTGGATAGTGGATCTGAAATTTGAAAGTTGATAAATGTGTTGAGAAATTGGTTGAGATTGAGTATGAATTTGAAGCAGTGTTTTGAAGAATTATTGGAAGTGCCTTTTTTCAGGTATTTAAAGAACTGTTCTCTCAAAATATGGACGGAACTCTTTCAAAATTTTTATAAAATTTGCGAAAAAATAAAATGGGCCAAAAATTTCAACTAGCTTTCAACTTGAAGTAAATGTTTTAATACCTATTAGAAAATGCTCACCACTTATCAAAAATAAGAAAATTGTTTTAAAATCCCTTGTAGGGTACTTAATGAGTTATCGATAGGTGAAGTTCGGTAGTTTATTAGGTATTCTATGGGTTCATGTTATGCCTTACAGAGGTGTAAGGTGTGACAAAACCATATCTCACTGGTGGGTGAGATATCCTAGTTAATCTACAAGGAATAACTGTAGATGTTAGATCCATCTGATCTGTTGGTTGGTCAAAATTCTCCAATTCTAACTCTATTTGCCTTCCTTTGCCTCCTTCTTAAATAAACTGTTGTTCAAGAAATGTGGCATCTCTACTTACCATAACCTTTTGTGATGTAGGCAAATAAAAATAATATCCAAAACTCTCTTTTGGATATCCAACAAATCGACTTTTTTTTTATCTGGTTTCCAATTTACCAGTGTTCAGCTTTTTTATATAAGCTAGACAACCCCAAATCTTAATATGATTAAGACTTGGTTTTCTTCCATGCCATATCTCATAAAGTGTGGAAGAAACTGATTTTGATGGAATCCTATTCAGAATATGCAGAGCTGATTCTAATGTAACTCCCCAAAAGGAGATTGGCATATCAATATAGCTCATCATATTACGTACCATATCTAATAGGGTAAGATTTCTCCTTTCAGATACACCATTCAGCTGTGGCATTCCTGGAGGAGTCAGCTGGGAAACAATGCCATGTTCTTTCAAGTATTCATCAAATTCAATACTTAAGTATTCTCCTCCATGATTTGATCGATGAGTTTAATACTTTTTCCTGTTTGATTTTCTACTTCATATTTAAATTCTTTGAACTTTTCAAAGGATTCATATTTGTATCTCATCAAATACAAAAACCCAAACCTTGATTTATCATCAGTAAATGTAATAAAGTAATGAAAACCACCTCTAGCAATTTCTTTAAATGGACCACATACATCACTATGTATTAGCTCCAAAATATTTTCAGCTCTTAGTCCTTATCCAACAAAGGGTGATCTAGTCATTTTGCCCTGAAGGTAAGATTCAGAACCCAAGGAGGATAGAATCCCCATTTTCTCTAATTTTATAATCCTATCTTCTGCAACATGACCTAATCTTAAGTGCCAAATATATTTTGAACTTGAGTTGATTTTCACCATGGCATTGCATTCTTTTAGATTGCTTGCATTCATTTTGTGTTTGTCATTATTATCCAAATAATAAAGACCATCATGCATATAACCTGAGCTAACATATTTATTTTCAAAATAAATATTGCAAACATCATCTGTGAACTGAAATTCATAGCCATTTCTAGTCAAACTAGATACAGAAATGATGTTCTTAAAAGCATCAGGTACATATAAAATATTATTCAAACACAAAACATGTCCAGACATGTAAAAAGATTTAGATCCTATGGCTAAAGCTTCAACAGTTGAGCCATCGCCAATCCGAAGTCTAACATCTCGAGAACGCAAGCTACTACTATTTGCTAGTTTCTACATATCATAAGAAATGTGAGAATTGGCACCAGTATCTAAAACCCAAGCTGTATGTAACACCCCTCACCCGTCTACAGTGCAGTCGAGCAAGGCGTGCTACACGGTGTGCCGGAGCACCTAGTCTGTGATTATCTCATTTCCTGAGCTCAATTTGATTTTAAGAATTCTTTTATGTAATATTCATATCATGCTGATACTATTTTCATACTTTGATAAAATCAGTGTTTCAAGATTGGTAATAAAAATTTGGCAAGGTGCCGTTTATATTTCGGACAAACTGTCCTTCTAAACCTGTTGAAAACAGTTTAATATGATAATATCAAAATCTCAAATATTTCATACTCTCTATTTCTCAGTAAAGTCAATAGACTTTTATAGTCATTAAACAGTTTCATAACACAGTCCATAATAATTCAAATATATACAGAAAATCTCCATGTTATTTAATATGTAAAAAATATTACAAACTTTAGAGCTTTCATAACATTACCAAATACAAGGCTGAATTTAAAAATACAAAAAAAGTACAAAATACAAGATATCCTAAGTCCTACCATATATGCAATGTAGTGCAGATGACTCTGGACTCCTGTGCAGATCTGATGTCTCACACGGTCATAGGTCTGCTGGGCTTCCCAGCTGTGTCTCCAATACCTACGCGTTACAAAAGCAACGCGCTATCTAATTTTGCTTAGTGGTGCCAAATATAAAGAAATATACACTAAAATAAAGTAAATAAAGTGTTTACGAATTTTTGGTGGTGCTATATGTCAGTAGACTGGATTTAGGTATTTGAATTTAATAGTACTTGAATTATTGCCCGTGTAGCCTATATACTTACCAGACTGGATAAACGGATATACTGGCACTGGGTACCTAGTACCTTGGGCCGTCACACCATCGGTCACAAAGTGTCTCCTGGTGTGCAAATAGCGTGGCTAAAAAGCCATATAGTCAATCTGGCGATAAGCCAATAATAAATACACAATATGTATAGCCGTAGGCTATTAAAGTCACAGTGCGGCATAATAAGCCGTAAAAACACAGTTTGGCATGAAGCAATTTACAAAACAGCTGTCAGAATCCTATTGGCATGCCAACCTATCCAAACTAGTCAACTAGGCAAACTAGGGCACATTATAAATTAATTGTTTAATTCATCAATTTTTTTTTTTAGTTTACTAGCTATTACGTAATTCATAAGTCAATGCATATATTGACCTTTTTAGGTACTATGGATAAGTGGTTTCTAGCATCAACATGTCACATATTGTAACTCAATATGCTGCCAATATAGTGCAATTTACCATTTTTACAAGTTGGCATTCATTGCCAAAGTGCTTCAAGCATCATTGTATGTAAATGTCAAATTCTCAATTTTTGGTATGCCAGATTGGTCTAGCTTAAAGTCCTATTTCTCTTAGTTTTTAGCTTCTGGTCAAAGAAGCAAAATTGTAGCTCTATGTCTTATTGCACGTGGGACAAAATTTCATGTCATTCTGAGTTGTATAGACCAAGATATGGTCAATTTACTAAAGCTAGACAGATTGCACCTTTAGTGCAAAATTTGGTCAATTTTAGGTCACCTTTAGTCCTGGCAGTTTTGGTACCCGAACTTGTGCAAGCTATTTGACTTGGTTCTGGTCATTTCTGAGCTTTGGTGTCTTCATAAGAAATGTAGCTCTATATCTAAGCTATCCATGGTAAAAATTTCAGGTCAATTGGACCTGTTTTGAGTGAGTTATGGTCATCCTCATAATTACTGTTCATATGATAAAAAATCTGGGTTGCAAGGTTGCTATTCCGAATTTGGTCATTTTTAAGGTCAGTTTCTAGGAAGAATTTTGGCAACATTTCTCCATGAAATTGGCCTATTTGGTGTCTAGTTTCGGCCCCCATTAGCCTCATACCAATTGGGTTCACAGTTTGGCACTTATGACCTAATTTAAGTACTGCCTTCAATACACAACCTGCACAAAGCACGTACACTTCCAATTTGATATCCTTCTCCTCCTCATTACTTCAATATTCAATCAATGACACTTCCATATATATATATTGTACACAATTCTAGCAACAATTTTGGGTAGAACATTCAAGTGCTCAATGTACACAATTCACCATTAAGTTCAACATTCGCTTCCACCAAAATTCAACATATGTCAATGTCAATATTACACATACACTTCAACATAATCATACTTCAATATCACTTACACATGCTGCCCACAATTTAACACTAGCATATTTCATTAATAAACTACATATTCACACACAAATTCATGATTTAATAGGCTGCCAAACATGGTAGTTTGCCTAAAGCATTAAGGTTCCATTTCACACCCTTAATTCAAGCACTACATGCACATACTTAGATTTTAATTTACTATATCCTCCATTTGAGTTAATCAACCATAATTTCCATCCATTAGAGGTAAGCAAAAGTCAAATACAACACATAATCATGGCTGGCAAAAATGGACCATTTCATTTCTCAAGATTTTCTTCATTTCTCTTCACCAAAATACTCACCTCAACCTAAACACAAGGCTTCCTAAAGCAAGGGAGAGGTTTTGGACACTTACCTATTTTTGTAGCTTGCTCAAACCTCACTAAACTTCTTCTTTTTGCTGCCAATGTCTTCCCCAACTGAGTATGCAAGGTTTAATGAAGGAACCGAGTGGAAATAATGGCTAAATCAATGGTGCATGGTGATGGAACTCATTTGGCCATGGTGGACTTCAATGGAGTTCTCTCGGCTGGTTATTTCTCAAGGGTGAAGATGATGGTTTCTATCCATAAATGACTTGTATAGCTGTCCCAAATTAGGAGTTAGTGGAGCACTAGGTAATAGTTTAATGGTTAATTAGTTAAAGTTCCACTATTTGCACATTTAGCTAAATTCTTTTACTATTTATACATTGTATCCTATTTTAATTTTTCATGACATTTCCTAAGTGCAATATCATTTATTCTTAATGGACATTGAGGTCAAAAGGTAGCACTTGGTGTCAAATAACCAAAATGCCCCACTTCGGGTTATATTCCCGATTTTTCAGTAACACCGATTTTTGTCTGTTTCTCAATTTTTCGTTTTTCTTTGTACTAATTTGTTAATTTTTCTTTGATATTTCTAGTGTCAATTACATTTCAATAAACCATTATTTATGTCTCAAAATTTAATTCTGAGGGTTCCTCGTGGTTCTGGGATCGGTAACGGCCTTCCCATTGCGGTCACCCATCGCTGCGGTGCCGACTCGTTTAATTTAGCTTCATTTTCTCTCTTTCACTTTTCTTTGATTTTTCTTGTATTTTGTTTTATTTATTTCATCATTATATGTCTGTTCACTATCACCGAAGTGTAGTTCCAAACATCCTGACTTACCTGGACTGATATTTGGCCATTGGAGCAACAGAACGTACAGAACACGTACAGTGGGGATATTATAACTCTTCCCCTCTAAATAAAAATTTCATCCTCAAAATTTACCTGATGTGAAAAGCTGAAGGAACTGTTGCCTCATTGTCTCCTCGCTCTCCCATGTTGCCTCTTCCGTGTCGTGGTGTCTCCATAGGATTTTCACTAGTGGAATTGTCTTATTTCTGAGCTCTTTTGCCTCTCGTGCACGATTTTAATTGGTTCTTCTTCATATGTCAGGTCAGGTTGTACCATAATTTCTTCTGCTGAGATGACATGTGAAGGATCTGATCTGTATCTTCTGAGCATCGAGACATGGAACACATTATGTATCTTGTCCAGCTCAGGTGGTAAGGCTAATCTATAGGCTACTGGTCCCACACGTTCAATAACTTCATATGGGCTAATAAACCTAGGGCTTAATTTTCCCTTTTCCCCGAATCTCAGTACTTTCTTCCACGGTGATACTTTGACAAATACCTTCTCGCCAACTTCATACTCAATGTCCTTTCTCCTCAAGTCAGCATAAGATTTTTATCGGTCTGAGGTAACTTTCAAATTGGCCTTTATCAGTTTCACCTTTTTCTCTGTCTATTTTATCAGGTCTGGCCCCACTAGCTTATCTTCACCCAATTCAGTCCAACATACAGGTGTTCTGCATTTTCTCCCATACAGTGATTCATAGGGTGCCATTTGTATGCTAGCTTGATAGCTATTGTTGTATGCAAATTCTGCCAATGGAAGGTATTTGTCCCAACTTCCCTCAAAATCAATAACACAACTTCTCAGCATATCCTCGAGGACCTATCACATATGTTCGGTTATTATTATCATTATCAGTTCAATTATTGTTTACAATAACTCAATGAGTTTTAGAATTTACCTGGATTATTCTTTTTGACTGTCCATCCGTCTGAGGATGAAAAGCCGTACTAAAATGGAGTTGTGTGCCCAAGGACTCTTGTAATTTCTTCCAAAATCTAGATATAAACCTCGGGTCTCTATCAGATATAATGGAAAGTGGAATTCCATGTAGTCTAACTATCTCACTGATGTACAATTCTGCTAGCTTTTCCAGTGAGTAGTCATTTCTGACTGGCAGATAATGTGCTGATTTGGTCAACTTATCCACAATCACCCATACTGCATCATGCTTCTTCTGAGTGAGAGGTAGACCACTGATAAAGTCCATAGTGACTTGGTCCCATTTCCATTCTGGTATGTTTATGGGCTGTAACAAACCTGATGGAACTTGATGTTCTGCTTTGACTTGCTGACATGTCAAGCATCTAGTTACATAGTCAACTATGTCCTTCTTTATACCTGGCCACCAGTATCGGAGTTTCAGGTCATGGTACACTTTTATGCTTCCTGGATGCATAGCATACACACTGTTATGTGCTTCTCTCAGAATACTAGTTTTCAATTCTTTATCATCTAGAACACACACTCTTTCTTTATAGTACAGGCACCCATTTTCTTTCACTTCATATTCAGTTTCCTTCCCTTTAGTGATTTTGCCCATAACAGCCATTAATTTCTCATCTGTCTTCTGCCCATCATTTATCTATTGTAACAGATTTGGCTTCACTTGCAACTCAGCCAAAATAACTCTATCATGAGTTAAGGATAGTTGGGCATTCAAAGATCTTAATGCTACAATAGATTTTCTGCTTAAGGCATCAGCAACTACGTTTGCCTTCCTAGGGTGGTAGTCAATCACACAATCATAATCTTTCGGGAATTCAATCCATCACCTCTATATCAAATTAAGTTTCTTCTGGGTTGGCAGATACTTCAGACTCTTATGGTTTGTGTATATGTAGCATTTTTCTCCATACAAGTAATGCCTCCATATCTTCAATGAGAAGATAATTGCTGCTAACTCTAAATCATGAGTAGGGTAATTCTTTTCATGTGGCCTTAACTGCCTGGAAGCATATGCGATCACTTTCCCTTCTTGCATGAGTACACACCATAACCCATTATGTGAGGCATCACTGTAGACTACAAAGTCTTTTCTCGACACTGGCTGTGTTAACACTGGTGCCTCTGTCAACGTAGCCTTTAGCCTCTCAAAATTGGCTTGACACTTGTCATTCCAGTCAAATTTCATATTCTTATGTAGTAATTTGGTTATTGGGGCAACTATCAAGGAAAATCTCTTTACAAATCTTCTATAATATCCAGCTAACCCTAAGAAACTTCTGATCTCAGTTGTATTTCTGGGAGCCTTCCATTCCATCACTGCTTCAATCTTCTTGGGATCCACTCTAATCCCTTCAGCTGATACTACATGTCCAAAGAATGCAGTCTCATTCAACCAGAACTCACACTTGGACAATTTAGCATATAATTTCTTCTCTTTTAGAGTCTGCAGAATAATTCTCAAATGCTCATCATGTTCTGCTTTATCCTTGGAATACACCAAGATGTCATCAATGAAGACCACTACGAACCGATCTAAGTATGGATGGAAGATACGATTCATAAGGTCCATGAATGCTACTGAAGTGTTTATTAACCCAAATGGCATCACCAGGAATTCATAATGCCCATACTGGGTTCTAAATATAGTCTTAGGCACATCTGCATCCTTAACCCTTAGCTGATGATACCCCGATCTGAGATCAATCTTAGAAAACACACCGACTCCCTTCAACTGATCAAACAAATCGTCAATTCTAGGCAACGGATACTTGTTCTTCACTGTTACTTTGTTTAACTGCCGGTAGTCAACACATAACCTCAGTGTCCCTTCTTTCTTCTTTACAAATAGTACCGGAGCTCCCCATGGTGATACACTGGGGCGTATGAACCCCTTGTCTAGTAATTCTTATAGTTGGATTTTTAACTCTTTCAATTCAGCAGGTGCCATCCTATACGGAGCAATTGAAATTGGAGCTATACCCGGCATAATCTCAATAGCAAATTCAACTTCCCTTTTTGGTGATAAACTAGGCAATTCCTCAAGAAATACCTCAGAGAAATCCCTTACTGTGGGTATGTCAGACAAGTTAAGTTTACCCTGCCTAGTGTCAACCACGTGTGCTAGATAGGCTTCACACCCTTTTCTCAACCATCTCCTTGCAACTGTAGCTGAGATAACATTGGACAAGAAATCTGTCCTTTCACCCACAAATGTTATTTCTTCGTTCTCAGCAGTTTTCAGAGAGATTCTCTTCAATTTACAATCTACTATTGCCTGATGATGGGATAACCAGTCCATTCCTAAAATCACATCAAACTCATGGAAAGGCAATTCGATTAAGTCTGCTGAGAACTCTTTCCCTTGAATCTTCAATGGACAGCCCTTATACACCTTATTTACTACCACACTGTGGCCTAGCGGATTTGTGACCAGGATGTCTTGGTCACTTTCCTCTACTGGTATTCCCTTTTCTATGGGTAGCTTGATACAAATATAGGAATGAGTAGATCCAGGACCCACTAATGCATGCACGAAAGTATTATAGAGGAGCAACGTACTCTTGATGACATCTGGAGCATCCTGTTCCTCCTGTGCCCTTATAGCATAGGCTCTGGCTGGTTTTCTGCCTTCTGCTCTCTCCACAGATTCGACACTGTTTTCGTGAAGTCTTTTGCCTCGCCTTTACACGGCTTTCTACCCCTTGGAGCTGGAGGGGCAAGCCTATCAGTTGATACTGGAGTAGATGTAGCAGTTCTTCGAGGACAATCTCGGACTAGGTGGCCTATAGATCCACACGGTAAACAAGCACCTATCATCCTCCAACATTCACCCTTATGCCATTTTTGGCAATGTGGGCAAGCAACAGATACTGTTGGGGCTGGTCCCCTATACGCTGTCCCTGGAGAGCTAGCCATTTAAGGGGTGGACTGGCCTCTCCTTAGTGCAAATTGAGATTTGGGCCTCTGTGACTTACCCTGAGTTGGTGCTTTACTGAAACTCTGAGTAGGCGAACCTCTGAATTTCTTACTAGGGGCAGAAGATGTACCGGTCTGACCTTAACCTCTTTTCTGTTGTTTGTCCCTTCTGTTCTGCTCATTCATTCTAACTTTTTCAACCTTCAGCGCAGCTTCCACTAATTTAGCAAACTCTGTAATCCCCAAGGCTGTAATCATTACTTTAATGTTATCATTGAGTCCTTCCTCAAATCTCTTGCATCTCTCTGCCTCATTAGGGACTATTTCCCGCCCATAGCGGCTCAGTCTGACAAATTCTCTTTCATATTTAGCCACTATCAGCTGTCTCTGGCATAGGGTAATAAGCTCCCTTCTCTTCACTTCCAGGTATACACTGCCCACATACTTCTTTCTGAACTCAATGAGAAATAAATCCCAAGTTATCTGTTCTGGTAGCACCTCACTAGTTACTGTATCCCACCATTAGTATGCATCATCTTGCAGTAGTGATACAACAGCTTCTAAATTCTGCTCTGGAGTACAATGAAGTTATTTCAAGACTCTTCCGGTTATGTCCAACTAGTTTTCAGCTATGAGAGAATCGTCTTCCCTTTTGCCCAGAAAATCCACTGCTCTAAACTTCCTGAGTCTCTCCATATGAGATTTTTGATGTGGAGGTGGTGGTGGTGGCATAACTCCTGCCATCTGTCTATATAACTAAGCCATTTGCTGAAATGTGGCTGGTGCACCTGGTACTGGTGGAGCAGGTTCCCTCCTGTCTCCTGGTTCAGTCATAGATGGAGCATGACTTTCCACTTCCTCATCGACCGCTCTCTATGATGTGGAGTCCATATTTTGATCAAAATAACAAATCAAAAGATCTGCATTACAGTCATCTTAACACTTACAATGCAATGCATGATATGTAAACTATCTAGGTCCAGAAACGCCTAAGCCATGCTCTAATACCACTAAATGTAACACCCCTCACCCGTCTACAGTGTAGCAAAGCAAGGCATGCTACACGGCGTGCCGGAGCACCTAGTCTGTGATTATCTCATTTCCTGAGCTCAATTTGATTTTAAGAAGTCTTTTATGTAATATTCATATCATGCTGATACTATTTTCATACTTTGATAAAACCAGTGTTTCAAGATTGGTAATAAAAATTTGGCAAGGTGCCGTCTGTATTTTGGACAAACTGTCCTTCTAAACCTGTTGAAAATAATTTAATATGATAATATCAAAATCTCAAATATTTCACAGTTTTTATTTCTTAGTAAAGTCAATAGACTTTTACAGTCATTAAACAGTTCCATAACACAGTCCATAATAATTCAAATATATCCAGAAAATCTCCATGTTATTTAATATGTACAAAATATTATAAACTTTAGAGCTTTCGTAACATTACCAAATACAAGGCCGAATTTCAAAAATACAACAAAAGTACAAAATACAAGATATCCTAAGTCCTACCATGTATGCAATGTAGTGCAGATGACTTTGGACTCCTGTGCAAATCTGATGTCTCACATGTTCGTAGGTCTGCTGGGCTCCCCAGCTATGTCTCTAATACCTACGTGTTACAAAAGCAACGCGCTAAGCAATTTTGCTTAGTGATGCCAAATATAAAGAAATATACACTAAAATAAAGTAAATAAAGTGTTTACAAATTTTTGGTGGTGCTGTATGTCAGTAGACTGGATTTAGGTATTTGAATTTAATAGTACTTGAATTACTACCCATGTAGCCTATATACTGACCAGACTGGATAAACAGATATACTGGCACTGGGTACCTAGTACCTTGGGCCATCACACCATTGGTCACAAAGTGTCTCACGGTGTGCAAATAGCTTGGCTAAAAAGCCATATAGTCAATTTGGCGATAAGCCAATAATAAATACACAATATGTATAGCAGTAGGCTATTAAAGTCACTGTGTGGCATAATAAGTCATAAAAACACAGTATGGCATGAAGCAATTTATAGAATAGCTGTCAGAATCCTATTGCCATGCCAACCTATCCAAACTAATCAACTAGGCAAACTAGGGCACATTATAAATTAATTATTTAATTCATCAAATTTTTTTTGAGTTTACTAGCTATTATGTAATTCATAAGTCAATGCATATGTTGACCTTTTTAGGTACTATAGATAAGTGGTTTCTAGCATCAATATGTCACATATTGTAATTCAATATGCTGACAATATAGTGCAATTTACCATTTTTACAAGTTGGCATTCATTGCCAAAGTGCTTCAAGCATCATTGTATGTAAATGTCAAATTCTCAAATTTTGGTGTGCTAGATTAGTCTAGATTAAAGTCCTATTTCTCTTAGTTTTTAGCTTCAAGTCAAAGAAGAAAAATTGTAGCTCTATGTCTTATTGCACGCGGGGCAAAATTTCACGTCATTCTGAGTTGTATAGACCAAGATATGGTGAATTTACTAAAGCTGGACAGATTGCACCTTTAGTGCAAAATTTGGTCAATTTTAGGTCACTTTTAGTCCTGGCAGTTTTGGTACCCGAATTTGTGCAAGCTATTTGACTTGGTTCTGTTAATTTATGGGCTTTGGTGTCTTCATAAGAAATGTAATTCTATATCTAAGCTATCCATGGTAAAACTTTCAGGTGAATTGGACCTGTTTTGAGTGAGTTATGGTCATCCTAATAATTACTGTTTATATGGTCAAAAATCTGAGTTGCAAGGTTGCTATTCCAGATTTGATCAATTTTAAGGTCAGTTTCTAGGCAGAATTTTGGCAACATTTCTAATGAAAGTTGGCTAATTTGGTGTCTAGTTTCACCCCTCATTGGCCTCATACCAATTGGGTTCACATTTTGGCACTTATGACCTAATATAAGTACTGCCTTCAATACACAACCTGCACAAAGCACATACACTTCAAATTTGATATTCCTTCTCCTCCTCATTACTTCGGTATTCAATCAATGAAACTTCCATGTATATATTGTACACAATTCTAGCAATAATTTTGGGTAGAACATTTAAGTGCTCAATGCACACAATTCACCATTAAGTTTAACATTCACTTCCACTAAAATTCAACATATCTCAATGTCAATATTACACATACACTTCAACATAATCATACTTCAATATCACTTACACATGCTGCCCACAATTTAACACTAGCATATTTCATTAATAAACTACATATTCACACACAAATTCATGATTTAATAGGCTACCAAACATGGCAGTTTTCCCAAAGCATTAAGGTTCCATTTCCCACCTTTAATTCAAGCACTACATGCACATACTTAGATTTTAACTTACTAAATCCTCTATTTGAGTTAATCAACCATAATTTCCATCCATTAGAGGTAAGAAAAACTCAAATACAACACATAATCATGGCTGCTAAAAATGGACCATTTCATTTCTCAAGATTTTCTTCATTTTTCTTCACCAAAATACTCACCTTAACCTAAACACAAGGTTTACTAAAGCAAGGGAGAGGCTTTGGACACTTACCTATTTTTGTAGCTTGCTCAAACCTCACTGAACTTCTTCTTTTTACTGCCAATGTCTTCCCTAAGCTGAGTATGCAAGGTTTAATGAAGGAACCAAGTGGAAATAATGGCTAAATCAATGGTGCATGGTGATGGAACTCATTTGGCCATGGTGGACTTCAATGGAGTTCTCTCGGCTGGTTATTTCTCAAGGTTGAAGATGATGGTTTTTGTCCACAAATGACTTGTATAGCTGTCCCAAATTAGGAGTTAGTGGAGCACTAGGTAATAGTTTAATGGTTAATTAGTTAAAGTTCCACTATTTGCACATTTAGCTATACTATTTATACATTGTATCCTATTTTAATTTTTCATGAAATTTCCTAAGTGCAATATCATTTATTCTTAATGGACATTGAGGTCAAAAGGCAGCTCTTGGTATCAAATGACCAAAATGCCCCACTTCGGGTTATATTCCTGATTTTTTAGTAACACCGATTTTTGTCTGTTTCTCGATTTTTCATTTTTCTTTGTACTAATTTATTAATTTTTCTTTGATATTTCTAGTGTCAATTACATTTCAATAAACCTTTATTTATGTCTCAAAATTTAATTTCGAGGGTTTCATGGGCTCAAGAATCGCTTTTCCTGGCAGTAGCTACCATCGCTGCGGTGCTAGCTCGTTTAACTTAGCTTCATTTTCTCTCTTTTACTTTTCTTTCATTTTTCTTGTATTTTCTTTTTATTTATTTCATCATTATATGTCTATTCACTATCACCGAAGTGTAGTTCTATACATTCTGACTTCCCTGGACTGATATTTGGCCACTGGAGCAATAGAACGTACAGAACACGTATAGTGGGGATGTTACACTGTAGATGAACTATAAGCATCATCAACATCTAAATAACAAGATATAGACATACCTTCTTAAGGTGTATCCTTCTTGTCCTTCAGAGAAGCAAGATATTCTGGGCAGTTCCTTTTCCAGTGCCCATCCTTCTGGCAATGGAAACACTTTCCTTTGCTTCCATTAGCTTTGGTCTTCCCTTTCTGTTTAGCTATCTTCTTGGAAGGACCAGGAATTTGAGGTTTCTTTTTCTTATTGCCCTTCTTCTTGGTGGACTTTCCAGCAGAAGCAGATGCAATCAAAGCTACCTCTTTTCCTTTATTGCCTGGCATATTCTTTTGGGCAATAAGTAGCAAGTTAAGTAAACCAGCCAAGGTATATTCTTGTTTAGTCATATGGAAATTTGTCAAAAAATTCCCAAATGACTCAGGTAGGGACTGAAGGATCAAATCCGTCTGCAGTTAGAAATCCATGTGAAAGTCAAGATGTTCTAACTGCTCAATAAGCCGAATCATCTTGTGGACATAATCCCCAACATTCTGTCCCTCAGACATCCTCATGCGAAATAGCTATCTAGATATCTCATACTTAGCATTCCTTTAGTGCTCACCATACAACTATTGCAGGTGAATCAAGATCTCACTTGCATATTGCATATTTTCATGTTGCTTCTGTAACTCATTACTCATAAAAGCAAACATGTAATACTTAACTCTCATATCATGCTCCTTCCACTTGTCCAAAGTATCATGTTCCTCTTGAGTGGCCTTTGGAGGTAAGGGACTAGGACCCTTTGAGTTTAGAACATATCCAATATGTTCAAAGTTCAGGATAAGTTTTAAATTTTTTAGCCAATCAGAAAGATTAGGTCCCATCAACCTATTATGATCAAGTATGCTCGCAGGGATATTGGATGGTGGTGGTTGTTGTGTGCTCATTATTATCAGAAAATTAACTGTAGAAAATAACTAGATTAATTAGTAAATGTATCATGTAATTAACCAAAATAATTATGGTCTTTTAATCAAATTGCTCCTCCCACTAACTTAGCGAATCCTACACTTCCAAAATAGGAAACGAAAATCCTAGTTGCATGGATTTCTAGTGGGTGATTGAATTCTTATAGTCTTATTGATCATCCTTAGGCACATCCATTATTGGAATTATAACAAACTGTAAGTGAGCAACTCCTTGCCCATCACATCTCATGTGAGGTTCAATCATTTACCTAGCCCCTAATGCTCAAAATCTCAAGCACATCCATTATTGACTTATCTTGCACTAGTTAAATTGATCCCATTGAGCCAGTAAATATGCAAATAATTTTAATGTCCTCAAGTACATCCATTATTGGCCACCAAACCATTTACATATTTACAACATCTCATGCTTAACAATTATTCTTAAGAAAATTTCTTAAATTAATTGCATCATATACAGTATTTAAAATTTCTTAAAATAATTACCTCAATGGAGGGCCCATGATATAATTATCTTAATTATACCATTTCCAACTTAATCATTTGTTTGGAAGATTTAGTGGTCGGCTTAATTACTATTATGGTCTCACTTTGCACATTATCCAATTAGCATGCATATATCATATACTTGCATATATTCCCATGCATCTCATGCATACATGGATAAACATATAATATGGTATGATCATGGTCTTTCTAAGGGATTCAATTCTGAGCCACCAAGAATTGAATCAGAGCAGTCCTAGGTGCATTTCATTCATTCATATTACGAGAGTTGCTGAAGGAGTACATAATCAACACTTGATCTTAAATTCCTCCCACTGGTCCCACAAATGCTCTTGACCTCCTTGATCTTCTTGCAATCCAATTACATTGTAATCCTTGGCATACCAAAGCGAATTTACAAGAATATGGACTTTAAAGTCGTCAAATAAATGAATTACAACCCAAAATTATTATAACACTTATAATACATGCCACCAAAATAAATTAATTCATTTACAACCCAAAGAAAGATAAAAGAAATAAATCCAATCACATTAGTCTTTTATTATCCATGATCATCCATCATACATATTAAAATTTAACAACTAAATAAAATATGCATCCTAAGAAATTAAATTGAATATCTCATATTCAACTAAAAAATTCAAATTTGAATCTCCTTCAACCAAAATTTAAAAATGCAGATTTGAATCTCATTCAAACAAATTTAAAAATTCATATTTGAATCTCATTCAAACAAATTTAAAAATTCAAATTTGAATCTCAACCAAATTTAAAAATTCATATTTGAATCTCATTCAAACAAATTAAATTTAGAAACTCTTTCCAAATTTAATACCTTGAAAACAATTTTCAAATTTTAATTGTGTAATTATAATGACTAATTAAACAATTTAATTAGTTATGGACCTTAAAATTATACAACAACTATAAATTTGATGCCCAACACCATGCACACCATGATGGTGCTAAATCATGCGCACCATTTGTGAGGATATCAAGCATGCCGCCACAGCTCTCTATGCAACCAGCAATGAATTAATCAACTTTTGATTAAATCACACAATTAAATCTCATCTTGAACAATCTAAATGGCAAATATAGTGGCTCTGATACCAGTTGTAGGAGCAGAAACATATAAATTATTAGATTAGAACATTGAATTCAAAATTTTTCTTCTAGGGTTTTATGCATCATGCCACATCCATTATGTGCCTAATTGATTTCAATGTTCAATTGCATATTAAAACACTTTTAATATGTATTAGGATCTATGTTTGCCATTTAAGATTTTTGAATTAACAAATTAATTTAATTGCACCATAGTTTGAAAGAAGAATATGTGCACTAACCTTTTGATGCACTGTAGATGTGATTAGTATCTTTGGGAAGCACCTAGGACCCCAATTGTTGTTCCTCTAGCTTGTCCACACCAAGATCACCAATGGGCAACCCCTAAATCAGCTTCTCAAGCCTTGCCAACCAATTGTAATTTAGGTTTTTGCCTTTAGAGAGGTTGTAGATGTGTATAGGACACTAGAAACAATTTCTAGCAATTTAATTCAAAGGAATTTGGGCAGTTCTCTTTGAATTGATGAGAAAAGAAGAAGAGGAGAGGGAGAGCTAAAGGTGGTGGCACTTTTGAGACAAAGAAGAGTGTGTTTTATTTTTCTTTCTTTTCCCTTTTATAATTAGGTCATCACTTAAAACCCTTGCCACATGTCATCACCATATTGCATCTTATTTTTAATTGACTTAATCTCATTAAGCCAAGTGTCAAAGATAGACTTAATCTTGACTTTGATCATCTTACATGATTGGAAGACAAATGGCAAGCTTATATGGTGCCATGTGTCACCATCTCATGGTGCCACATGTCACCCTGTGAAATGACCAAATGACCATTATGTTTTAATTTTGAGTTCTCAACCCAAAATCATTATTTCTCCTCTTCTAATCAATTTATATCAAATATAAATTAATTAATTAATCTCTATTAATTAATTTCTCATAATTAAATTCATATTTAAACACATTACATATAAATTTAATTTGTACTATACATCCAATAATCTAGATTTGGTTTCAAGCCATGCTAGGGACTTTGCAATCTTATTACAAATCAAACCTATTTAATTAATCAATTAAACTCTTTAATTAATCAATTAAATCACATTTAACTTGGTGATTAACTTGTGTATGTGTGTGACTCACTAGGCTTATCACTAATTGGCAATGAGATATGATATTAACTCTTAATATCATCAGAACTCTTTCTTACCATAAATGATTTCTCTAAATCATTTTAGGCACCTCATAGACCATGGTTAACACCTAGCATAGCATATCATGGCCACCCAATCAGTAATAAGGAATACCTTTAAATGAACCTTTAATCATATATTGCCATGCACTAGAATCTCTCTGTTAAAAAATCCTAATTAGAGCTGGAGTCATGGTTTATGTCAAACCCCATTTGCTATGAATATTATGTTCTCTTTTAATTCTAATTCTTGATTAATTAGATTTTCTTGTAAGAAACTCTTTTCTGACTAAATCTGTCTGTCCTGGCCAGGAACTTGAAACATCAAGAATAATTAAATGAACATAGGACTTTATCCCTATTTACTTAGAGTAACAGATTCCATCTTGATCAACACCTACCTCCATATGTCACTAATAGGAGCCAACATATGCCCATATACCCATACACAGTACAAGTATGAAAGCAGTTCAAACTCAAACCACCTATATATAAGATAACTGTGTTATCTTAGGTCTAAAGATTATATGCACTGATATGATATATGACAATGCATTGACAAGAGTAAACTCCATGTGCTTGTTATATGCATCACTGGTTTGGCCTACTTATCATGTATAAGTGCCTATCATGTTTGTTATATGGCATGAGACTCACCATTCCATCTTATTTATATCTCTTATAAATACCTTGGGAACAAATATGATTACAATCTTTCTGGATAAGTCATGTCCTTATTGTGAAGTATCCTCGATTATGAACCAATTTATGATACTTTGTGCTATAAATATTGTCACTCATATTCTTAACAACTTAAGAATAGAATTTTTAACAAAATATCAATGGACCTTTTCTATTGCACATAAATACATTATGTAAATGGAAAAGTGAAATTTCCTTTTATTAATAAAATATGTACAAAATACATACTAAATGATATGCTCTAGGGCATACTACTAACAATAATGGGTTAGGGTGTGTACTGATGCAAGAGAGGAAGGTGGTCGCCTATGCTTGTAGGCAGCTAAGGTCACATGAACAGAACTACCCTACCCATGATCTTGAGTTAGCAGCAATTATCTTCGCACTGAAGATATGGAGACATTATTTATATGGTGAAAAGTGCTATATTTACATAGACCATAAAAGTCTGAAATACTTGCCAACCTAGAAGGAGCTTAACCTTAGACAGAGGTGATGGATTGAGTTCCTAAAGGACTATGATTGTGTGATAGATTGCCATCCTAGGAAGGAAAATGTAGTTGCTAATGCCTTGAGCAGAAAGTCCATCACAGCTTTGAGATCACTGAATGCCCATCTGTCCTTGGCTTGAGATGGAGCTAGTTTGGCTGAGCTGCACGTGAAGCTAAACCTGCTCCAACAAATACAAGATGGGCAGGAGGCAGATCAAAAGTTAATGACTATTGTGGGTAACATTTCAGAGGGAAAGGAAACCGACTATGAGGTAAAGATTGATGGGTGTCTGTTTTACAAAGGAAGAGTGTGTGTACCTGATAATGAGGAATTGAAGACAAGTATTCTAAAAAAAGCACACACCAGTATTTATGCTATGCACCCGGGAAGCACAAAAATGTATAATGATCTGAAGCCTCATTATTGGTGGCCTGGTATGAAGAAGGATATAGTTGACTATGTTACTAGGTGCTTCACATGTTAGCAAGTTAAAGCAAAACATCAATTTCCATCAGGATTGCTACAGCCTATAAGCATATCTGAATGGAAATGGGACCAGGTCACTATGGATTTTGTTAGTGGTCTACCTCTCACCTAGAAGAAGCATGATGCAGTATGGGTGATAGTGGATAGATTGATGAAGTCAGCACATTTTCTGCCAGTTAGGACTAACTACTCACTGGAGAAGCTAGCAGAGTTGTATATCAGTGAGATAGTTAGACTGCATGGAATCCCACTTTCCATCATATCTGATCGAGACCCAAGGTTTACATTGAGATTTTGGAAGAAGTTGTAAGAAGCCTTGGGCACACAATTCCACATTAGCACACCTTTCCATCCTCAAACGGATGGATAGTCAGAAAGAGTAATCCAAGTAAACATTGAAACTTATTGAATTAGTACAAATATTAAACTGAAATGCTAATAACAATATGAAATATGAGATAGGTCCTTAAGGATATGCTGAGGAGTTGTGTCATTGAATTTGAGGGGAGTTGGGATAGATATCTCCCACTGGCAGAATTCACATATAACAATAGCTATCAAGCTGGCATCCAAATGGCTCCATATGAAACACTGTATGGGAGGAAGTGTAGAACCCCAGTGTGTTGGACTGAATTAGGTGAAGATAAGCTCGTGGGACCAGACCTGGTGAAAAAAACTGAGGAGAAGGTTAAATTGATAAAGGCCAATTTGAAGATTGCCTCAGATAGATAAAAGTCTTATACTGTAACATCCTCATTTTCATAGTTTGTACGTTCTACTGTTCCGACGGGTAATGTGTAACACCCCTCACCCGTCTACAGTGTAGCCGAGCAAGGCATGTCACACGGAGTGCCGAAGCACCTACTCTTATCTGATTTCATTATAGTTCTTGATTTACTTGTTCAAAAACTTTATCTGAGGTTTAGGCTATTTTTACTATTTATCAAAATATGACTAGTTTGGAAAATTCAAAAATTTTAATGATAATCTGGCAGAGTACCGGCTGTAATTTGGACTAACAGTTCTTCTGAACCTGCCAAAAAAAATTTCAATATATGCTCAAATTCATAACTCAGATTATCTCAAAGCATTCTCATCAGTTTCTCAAACTCAGATTCAGTCTCAAAATTTCTCAAATTCAATCTCATTCAGAATCATTATGATTACATAATCAACTCAGATATCAAAATCCTTATATTTCATTAACTTATATAATTTGCCAATTAAGTACATAAATTTATCAAGTACAGGATATACAAATGAAATTACAGTACTAATTCACATTACAATATAAGCAGTAATTATAATGTAGAGATTAGAAAACATGCTTAAAATGAACCTTATCTGCATGCATTGCTGAGGAGGTGACAATTTTGAACTCTTCTGACACTTCTGCAGATCTTGACTCCAAAAATCTCAGTCGAAAGTCTACTAGTTTTACCTTTAGTACCTGCGTGAGGAAGCAATTCCATCGCGCTAAGCATTTCTGCTTAGTGGTGCAATAGTATAACAAGAAATAATATATATACAATTAAAGAAAGAAATAAATCATAATTCGGATACTCAAGAATCAATTTAATTTGGTACGGTATTTCTAGCATCAACGATCTTATATACTAGTTTGTTCCTCTTTGGAAGTGCTTAGTTTATAACTTTGCAAAGAATACTACCCAAAGATACAAATTATTCTAACTGTATTATATTTCAAGTCTCTACTGTTCTGCAATTTATATTTTTGTTATGTTTCTTTTGCTAATCTCTTTTACTCATTCATTCAATACTTAATTTAATTGTACTGAAATTTTATTATACTTAACTTAACTTAGCTTCCTGAATTGAATAATATTTTAAATGACTGCCCATATAGCCTATACACTGACCAAACTGGATAAACGGAAACGTTAGCACTGGGTACCTAGTACCTCGGGCCATCACACCATCGGTCACAAAGTGTCTCCCAGTGTGCAAATAGTGTGGCTAAAAAGCCATATAATCAATCGAGCATTAAGCCGAGTATAATAACACAATCTGTATAGCCATAGGCTATTAAAATCATAGTATGGCATAATAAGCCATAAAACACAATATGACGTAAAGTCATTTAAAGAATAGCTGTCAGAATCCTATTGGCATGCCAACCTATCGAAACTAGTCAACTAGGCAAATTAGGGCATAATACAAGATTAAACATTTATTTTTAGGGTTTACTAGTCATTATACAATTCACTGGTCAATGAAAATGTTAACCTTTTTATACATCATGCATAAGTTGATCTAGTATCAACATGTCACAATTTGTAATTCAATATGCTGCCAATGTTGTGCAATTTACCATTTTTACAAATTGGCATTCATTGCCAAATTACTTCAAGAATCATTGTATGTAAATGTCAAATTCTCAATTTTAGTATTCTAGATTGGTCTAGCTTAAAGTCTTATTTTTCTTGGTTTTTAGATTTTAGTCAAAGAAGCAAAATTGTAGCTCTATGTCTTATTGCACTCTTGGAAAAATTTCAGGTTATTCTGAGTTGTATGGTCCAAGATGTGGTCAATTTACTAAAGCTGGACAAATTGCACCTTTAGTGCAAAATTTGGTCAATTTTAGGTCACTTTTAGTTCTGGCAGTTTTGGTATCCAAACTTGTGCAAGCTATTTGACTTGGTTCTGGCCATTTCTGGGCTTTGGTGTCTTCATAAGAATTGTAGCTCTATGTCTTATTGCACTTAGGGCAAAATTTCAGGTCATTCTGAGTTGTATAGACTAAGATATGGTCAATTTACTAAAACTGGACAGATTGCACCTTTAGTGCAAAATTTGATCAATTTTAGGTTACTTTTAGTTTTGGCAATTTTGGTACCCGAACTTGTGCAAGCTATTTGACTTGGTTCTGGCCATTTCTGGGCTTTGGTGTCTTCATAAGAATTATAGCTCTATGTCTTATTGCACTCGGGGTAAAATTTGAGGTCATTCTGAGTTGTATAGACCAAGATATGGTCAATTTACTAAAGCTAGACAGATTGCACCTTTAGTGCTAAATTTGGTCAATTTTAGGTCACTTTTAGTTTTAGCAATTTTGGTACCCGAACTTGTGCAAGCTATTTGACTTGGTTCTGGCCATTTCTGGGCTTTGGTGTCTTCATAAGAATTGTAGCTCTATGTCTTGTTGCACTCGTGGCAAAATTTCAGGTTATTCTGAGTTGTATAAACCAAGATGTGGTCAATTTACTAAAGCTGGACAGATTGTACCTTTAGTGCAAAATTTGGTCAATTTTAGGTCACTTTTAGTTTTGGCAATTTTTGTACCTGAACTTGTGTAAGCTATTTGACTTGGTTTTAGCCATTTCTGGGCTTTGCTGTCTTTATAAGAATTATAGCTCTATGTCTTACTGCACTCGGGGTAAAATTTCAGGTCATTCTGAATTGTATAGACCAAGATATGGTCAATTTGCTAAAGCTGGACAGATTGTACCTTTAGTGTAAAATTTTGTCAATTTTAGGTCACTTTTAGTTCTGACAGTTTTGGTACTCGAACTTGTGCAAGCTATTTGACTTGATTCTGGCCATTTCTGGTCTTTGGTGTCTTCATAAGAATTGTAGCTCTATGTCTTATTGCACTTGGAGCAAAATGTCAGGTCATTCTGAATTGTATAGACCAAGATATGGTCAATTTACTAAAGCTGGACAGATTGCACCTTTAGTGCAAAATTTGGTCAATTTTAGTTTTTGCAGTTTTGGTACCTGAACTTGTGCAAGCTATTTGACTTGGTTCTGGCCATTTCTGGGCTTTGGTGACCGCATAAGAATTGTAACTCTATGTCTAAGCTATCCATGGTAAAAATTTCAGGTCAAGTGGACCTATTTTGAGTGAGTTATGGTCATCCCAATGACTACTGTTTATATGGTCAAAAATCTAGGTTTGCAAGGTTGCCATTCCGGGTTTGGTCATTTTTAAGGTTAGTTTCTAGGCAGAATTTTGGCAACATTTCTACGTGAAAGTTGGCCTATTTGGTGTCTAGTTTCACCCCCCATTGGCCTCTTCCCAATTAGGTTCACAGTTTTGCACTTATGACCTAATTTAGGTGCTGCCAACATACACAACCTGCATTTAAACATCACACTTCCAATTTTGACAATCCTCCTCCTCCCAATACTTCAACATTTAATCATGGCACTTCTATAGATATTGTACACAATTCCAGCAAGCATTTTGAGCAGAACACTTAAGTGCTCAATAGACACAATACACCATTCAAGTTCAACATTCACTTCCACCAAAATTCAACATACCTCAATATCAATATTATACATACACTTCCATATACTCATACCTCAATATCAACTACACATGCTGCCCACAATTTAACACTATCATATTTCATTAATAAAATTCATATTCACACACACAAATTCATGATATTATAGGGTTCCAAACATGGCATTTTGCCAAAGCATCAAGGTCCCATTTCAAACCTTTAATTCAAGCACTAACATGCACATACTTGAACATTAACCTGCTACAACTTCCATTTGAGTTAATCAACCTTAATTCCCATCCATTAAATATAAGAATAAGTCACTAACCATGCATTTTCATGGCTGCCAAAACTAAGGTTCACCAATACTTATCATTTCCTCAATTTTTCTTAGCAATTCAACTTACCCAAAACTCAACACAAGGATTATTGAAGGAAATTGGAAAGATTAAGCACTAACCTTTATTTGGAGTTTGCTAAACCTCACCGAAACTTCTTCTTTTTGTTGCCTATGTGTTGCCCATGATGTATAGACTAACTTTAATGAAGAACTCTTGAAGAAACTAGGGCTTGATCATGGAGGATTGGAGCATCATGCATGAATGGCCATGGAGTTTTATGGGAGAGCATTTTCGGCCATGGATGAAAGCTTGAAGAAAATGAAATGGGTTAGTGGAGAAATCTGTCCACTTTAGCCCTTTTATGCCCCATTATCTTTAGGTTAATTAATATATATTATGGTCCACTAACCTTAGGTTAATTAGTTTAATAATCCACTTTTAATTATTTCAAATTACACCACTCATTTTTCCTTAATTGCAAATATCATGTATAATTTCATTTTTCATGAAATTTTCAAAATTTAATACCACTTATTTTTAATGGAAATTGAGGTCAAAAGTTAACTCTAGGTGTCAAATGACTAAAATTCCCTTCTTTGGGTTAATTTCGGACTTTTTCACTAACACCGATTTACTCCTTGTACCACCAATTTCTTTAATTTTCGTTTTTCATTTATACTAACTTATTAATTTTTCTTTGACATTTCCAATGTCAATTATACCTCAGTAGACCTTTAATTATGTCCCGAAAATACTTCCTTGAGTTTCCCGCAGTCCAGGGCTAGTCAACGATCATCGTCGTAACTTCCCGGTGCGGTCACCCATCGCTATGGGTTCGGCTCATTTAACTTAGTCACATTTTATCTCTTTTATTTTTTTTTTAATTTTTCTCATCACATTTTTCATTATTTTATGCTTCCTCACTGTTAATTAATTGCAGTTCTAGACATTTTGACTTTTCGAGGCAGACATTAGCCTTCAAAACAGTAGGACGTATGGACTACGAAATTGAGGATGTTACATAATGTCAGTCCCGGAAAGTCGAAATGTCTAGAACTACACTTCGGTGATAGTAAACATGTATAAAATGATGAAATAAATAAAAAGAAAATATAAGAAACATTAAGGAAAAATAAAAGAGATAAAATGTGACTAAGTTAAATGAGCTAAACCCGTAGCGATGGGTGACTGCACTGGGAAGTTACGGCGAGAACCATTGACTAGCCCTGGACCACAGGGAACTCGAGAAAATATTTTTGGGACATAATTAAAGGTCTAATGAGGTGTAATTGGCATTGAAAATATCAAAGAAAAATTAGTAAGTTAGTATAAACGAAAAACAAAAATTAAAGAAATCGGCGGTACAAGGAGTAAATCGGTGTTACCGAAAAAGTCCGAACTGGACTCGAAGATGGGCATTTTGGTCAATTAACACCTAGAGTTAACTTTTGACCTCAATGTCCATTAAAAATAAGTGGTATTACACTTTGAAAATGTCATGAAAAATAAAAATGAGGTACATTATATAAATAGTGGAAGAAATGAGACAAATGTGCAAATTATGGAACTTTAAGTAATTAAATCATTAATTTATGGTTAGTGCTCCACTATGTGGGATTAGTGGACATATAAAACCAAGTGGATAGCATGCAAATTCACTTTCTTCCTCATTTTTTTCACTTTGCCGAATTTCTTTCTTAAGTTCTTCCATGGCCAAATGTTCTTCCAAGCTCTCCTCCCATGGCTGTTTCATGTAAGCCTTCATCTACTCATCTTCAAGCCTTGATTTTAATAAGTTCCTTCATTAAACTTAGTCTACACATCATGGGCAGTGTATTTGGAGCAAAAAGAAAGAGTTTTAGTGAAGTTTGTTAAAGCTCAAATTAAGGTTAGTGCTAGTTTTTCTTCCCTTGCTTAATTAAAGTTTGTATTGAGGTTATGGTGAGTAGTTTGGTTGAAAAATTTAAGAACTTGAGTGAGTATTTGGTGTGTGTAATTCTTAGCAGCCATGAAAAGGGAAGGTAAGTGAATTATTCTTATATGTAATTGATGGGAATTAGTGTGGATTAAAGTAATTTGTGATGCTAGTAAGTTAATCTCATGTGTAACTTGTGATTGAGCTTTTGAAATGGGAATTTGTATTGTTGCTTCATTTTGGGTAGCCATGAGAACATGGGAGATTAATTATCTCATGAATTTAATTGATGTTTTGGGATGTTGATAAGTAAGCAAATGAGGGTTACACTTGGATTGATGAAAATACTTATGCTAGAAATTGATTGAATGTGTTTGAATTAAGGATTTAAAAGTGGGACTTTGATGCTTTAGTAAACTGCCATGTTGGGCAGCTTTAAATATCATGAATTTCTGTGTGAGTTTATGAAATTCATTAATGAAATATGATGGTGTTGAATGGTGGGTAGTTTGTGTAATTGCCATGGAAGTGTATGTGTAATATAAGTGTTGATGTGCATTGAATTTAGGTTAAAGTAATTGTTAAACATTAATGGTGTATTATGTGCATTGAGCACTTGAGTGTTCTGTCCAAAATGCTTGCTAGAATTGTGTACAATATATATAGAAGTGCCATGATTAAATGTTGAAGTATTAGGACGAGGAGGATTTTCAAAATTGGAAGTGTAATGTTCAAATACAGGTTGTGTATGTTGGCAGCACATAAATTAGGTCATAAGTGCAAAACTGTAAACCCAATTGGTATGAGGCCAATGGGGGGTGAAACTAGACACCAAATAGACCAACTTTCATGTAGAAATGTTGCTAAAATTCTGCCTAGAAACTGACCTTAAAAATGACCAAATTCGGAATTGGTCAGTGCAAGCCCAGATTTTGGACCATATGAACAGTAGTCATTATGATGACCATAACTCACTCAAAACAGGTCCAATTGACCTGAAATTTTTACCATGAATAGCTTAGACATAGAGCTACAATTCTTATGAAGATACCAAAGCCCAGAAATGGCCAAAACCAAGTCAAATATCTTGCACAAATTCGGGAACCAAAACTGCCAGAACTAAAAGTGACCTAAAATTGACTAAATTTTGCACTAAAGGTGTAATCTGTCCAGATTTAGTAAATTGACCATATCTTGGTCTATACAACTCAGAATGACCTGTAATTTTGCCCCAAGTGCAATAAGACATAGAGCTACAATTTTGCTTCTTTGACCAGAAGCTAAAAACTAAGAGAAATAGGACTTTAAGCTAGATCCATCTAGCACACAAAAATTGAGAACTTGACAATTACATACAATGAGGCTTGAAATAATTTGGCAATGAATGCCAACTTGTAAAAATGGTAAATTGTACATATTGGTAGCATATTGAAATGCAAAATGTGACATATTAGTAGCATTAAAATTTATTCACTTAGAGTGCATCAAAGATTAATATTATAGGTTGACTAATGAAAAAAATTGAAGGGAATAGTACTAAGAAAATTTAGATATTAGATTTTATTGTTAAAAACAATTTAACTAAGTACTGAAACACTTTAAATTGTGTGTTTCAGTTGAAAAGGATATTAAAACTTTATTTGGAGAAATGAGTTATGAATAATTTTTTATTGTTTTGGTTTTAAGAATTTTATTTGAGAATTATTGTGTTGCCTGCTTTGTAAATGGAAATTTTGAGATAAATTGTGTTTAGTGGTATCGGAGCAAAGTAGGGACGGCGATATATAACGCCTACGATTCTTGGGAACTCTCATGCATGAACTATGAAGTGTGACTCTCTACCCAAGAGCTTGCAGGGACGGCGATACGTAACGCTTACAAGTGCTCTGATAGGTACACTATATTCCTCCCTCTTTGACTTGTTAGTCTGAGGTGAGTATGGATGTTCATTAGCTAGCTAGCCACCTCCCTTATTGATTTTGATTAGTGGGGTGAGTTCATCTTGTCGTGGTGTACAACACGGCATGTTCGAAAAATTTGTGTCATGACCTAAGTTATGTTATTGATTGGCAACACTATGTTATTAAATTGTTTGATCAAATTTGTGTTATATGAGCTTTGGAAATTATGACATGAAATTATGAATCATTTGAATTGTGAATTGTCGATAAATGTTTTATATACCGCATTTTAAGTTGTTATTGTGCACCATTGAGTAAATTTTACTCAGCGATAGCTTTTTCATTACTGTCGTAAGTAGACAAATAGATAAAGCAGCAGAGTAGGCTGCTTGTGCTATGCTTTTGGGATTTTGCTGAATATATTGAGTATACCACTTCCTTGTAAATATTATTGTAATGTATGTGCACTGTATGTATATATTGTACTTGGTCTTGAGCAGTTGTAAACTAAAGTTATAAATTATTTTGGCCTGTAAAAATGTTGTACTATAATTTTCTTATCTCAACTTTGAAATACTTAGTCATTTTGCATTCTATTTTTGAAACTACCGAAAGTGATGTTGAATTGAGTTTGACTTATGTTTGAGAAAATTGATTTGTGTTAAGCCATATTGGAGTTTGGGACTGAAACAAATATATTGGAAGTGTTTTCTACAGGTTTTTAAAGAACTGTTTTGCTCCAAATACAGATGGCACTCTGCCGAAATTTTTATAAAATTTATGGCTATTTTAGACCTAATATGTGATTTAACTTCGATTAAAAATTTTTTAATACCTGTCAAAAGTGCTCACCACTGTAAAAAGAAATAAGAAAAGGTTTAAATCCCTTATAGTGTATTTAATGGGTTATTAGTAGACGAAGTTTGATAATTCATTAGGTATACTACGGGATCATGTTACATCTTATGGAGGCGTAGGGTGTGACATATACCGACTTGAAGAGAAAAGAGATAGAATATGCAGTTGGCGACAAAGTGTTCATTAAAGTCTCACCGTGGAAGAAGGTACTGAGGTTTGGAAGAAAGAGTAAGTTAAGCCCTAGGTTCATTGGCCCATATAAAGTCATTGAGCATGTGGGACCAGTGGCCTATCGGCTAGCTTTACCGCTGGAGCTGGATAAGAACCACAATGTGTTTCATGTATCTATGCTGAGAAGATACAGATCAGATCCTTCACATGTCATCTCCATGGAAGAGACTGAAATTCAACCGAACTTAACATATGAAGAAGAACCCATTCGGATCCTAGCTCGGGAAGTAAAGGAACTGAGAAACAAGTAGATTCCACTAGTGAAAGTACTTTGGAGGCACCACAACACTGAAGAGGCAAATTGGGAAAGAGAAGAGATGATGAGGCAATATTCCCTCAACTGTTTGCATCAGGTATATTTCAAGGACGAAATTTAAATTAGAGGGGAAGAGCTGTAACACCCTCACTTTAGCAAGTCTGCACATTCTACTATTCCAGTGACCGATGTTAGTCCAGACAGCTAGAATGTCTAGAACTATATTTAGACTATAGTGAGGAGTCATAAATAACTCAAATAATACAAAGAAAAATTAAGAAAAGATTTTAGAAATAAAATACAACTAAGTTAAATGAGCTGTAGCCCCAAACCCAAGGAAAATTCCGTGAAATAATTTTTGGGACTCCAGTGAAGAGTTATTGGGCCTTAGATGGCATTAGAATGCCAAGAAAATACTAAGAAAATTTATTCAATTGGTACAGACAATTTTGGCTCAATAAGCCAAACGGAGGGCATTTTGGTCATTTCGTCTTCACCGATGATTTTTAGCCAACTTGTACAATTAAATAAATAATTTATATGACATAAAATATGAATTAATATTGATAAATATTTAACTAAAAATAAATAAAGAAAGAGGAAAGAAAGAGAACTTTAAACTTAATTATTACATCATCATGATGTAATAAAATTTGTGTTAGCCAATCACAAACCAACAAACACATTTCTAATACATTAAAAAGGAAAAAAAGAAGTCAAAAATGGGAAAAATAATCTGCCCTCTTCCTTCCTTTTTCAGCCAAACCACTCTCTCACTAGAAACCTCCATTGAAGCTTTCATTGCAAGCTTGATTCCCACTTCATTTCACCATAAAATCACTCACTCCCTTCACTAAAATTTCTCCGCACACCTTAAATCACCTCTAGGCAGCAAATAGAAGAAGAAAAAAAGAGGTTTTGCAAGTGTAAGAAACTCTCCAACAAAGGTTAGTGCCATATCTCTCTTTCTCTCTTCTTGTTTCATGCCAGGATCTCAAATTCAACTAAGAATTGTGGAAAAAGAAAGCAAAATATGCATGTTATAGCCACACTAAATTTTGGCAGCCAAGAGAGGATGAGGATTTTGAGGGTTTAGTTGAAATTAAACTTGTATATTTAATGTCTATTGATGGATATATATATATATATATATATATATATATATATATATATATATATATGAATTGGAATTGAAATCTTATGAGCTTGCATGAATTGAAATTTGAGACTTACGGTTCTTGAGCTAAATTGGGGGATTTGTGCATTGAGCGTGAATTAGTGTTTTAATGGTCAATTGGTGACCATTTATGGTGAATTGAACTAAATTTGAAGTGATTTGTGACATTAACTAATGCAAAGATTAGGCAGCCTCATGAGTGCATTCTAGACCCTTTGAGTCCAGTGTGCTCATGGGGTTATAACTCAAGCTATGTAACTCTAATTGGTGCAAGGCCAATTAGGGGTGAAACTTGACACATGATGAAACATTTTTGGTGAAGAAAACATTCCCATAAAACCACAATAGAATGGCCTAAAAATTGACCTAATCCGGGTAATACACATTTTGCCCTGGAAATTGACCAAATGAATAGTGTTTGTTCATTTGGTCATAACTCAATGTAGAAAAGTCCAATTGACCTGAAATTTATATCAATGAAAAGATTAGACAATTTAGGACAACTTTCATGAAGAACACAACTTCAAATTCTGAGCAGAACTTAATGAAATTGCCCACCAAATTCAGGATACCAAAACTGCTAGAATGGGATTCTGCCCAAAAATCCTGGGTAGATACCAATCCGGCCAGTCTTGCTAAAATTAGCATAACTTGATTTAGAAAACTCCAAATGGAGTGATTCAAAAAGGGAATTAAAGAAGACACATTAAGGAACAACTTTCATGAAGAAATTTTGCAAAATTTCCACTATAGCAATAACCCATGGAACAGTAAACTTAAGGCTTGAAATATGAAAATTTTAAATAACAAACAATAAGCTTTGAAATGGTATTGGCAACTAATGCCAACAATTTTAGAATACAAAATGTGGTATATTGGTGATATTAGGACTAATATACCTATTATCTATGAAAAAGTCAACATTTTAATTGACTAATAAGATGAATAGTAACTATTGAACTTCAATTACAAAGAATTTCATATTTAAATTAGTAATATGCCCTAGTAGGCTTAACGTGATTGGTTTGGATAGTTTGGCATGCTAATATGATTCTGATAACAGTACTACATATGGCATCATGCCATTCTGTGATTTATGGCTTATTTGGCTAATTCGTGATTTTAAGGCTTTTAGCCATTCTGACACTATTATGATACTTGGCCTTATGCCTGATTACTGTGACGGCTTATTAGCTGTTCTGTTGCACACCGAGAGATACTTTGTGATTGATGGTGTGACGGCCCAAGGTACTTGGTACCCAGTGCCAGTTTGCCCATTTATCCAGTCCAGTCGACTAGTATAGGTTAATTGGGCAACTAAAATAAATCTTGATAAATTTAAATCAAATAATTAATATAAAAAGTATCGAATTAGTAATACTACAAATAATTACCAAAAACTTATCTGTATGAAATATCAGCATACACTCTGCATGTTTATTTCATTTTAGTTATTTTTATTTTATTATTGGCACCACTAAGCAGTATTGCTTAGCGCATTTCTTTTGCCATGCGTAGGAACTGGAGATACAGAGCACGAGCCTAGTAAACCCTAGACTGGGTGAGAATCAGATCTGCTAGTGTCCTGTGTCACCTCTCATTGGCAGTGTATTTTAGTAGGGCACTAGGATTCTCTTTTGTATTTTCGTCAATTGTATTTTGTATTTAGATTTTCATGTTATCATGTAAATTATAAACACTTGTATTATTTTGTATTGTAAATTAATGAAATTAAGTATTGCCTTCATAAATTAGAGTTTGAATTTAATTATGTATGATATGAATTGAATGAATGAAAATTTTTGAGAAATTATTGAGAAATGTTGAGATGATGTTGATTATTTGGAGTTGAGAATGATTGGAAAAATATTTGAAAGTGTTTTCCATAGGTTTCGAAGAATTGTTTTCTCCATTTTTAGCTGGCACTCTGCCAGATTTTCTGTAAAATTTTTGATACCTTAAATTAATTTCTAATTTCAATAAATAAATTAAATTATATAAATTTCACTTAGTGACCCATAAATAAATAAATTAAAAATGATAAATATCAATGAGATAAGATAGGGTGCTCAGCACACTGTGTGGCATATCTTGCTCGGCTACACTGTAGACGGGTAAGGAGTGTCACAGTTTCCTTCATTAAAACTTGTTATCTGCCCTTGGAAAAGTGTTTGGCTTCTAAGAAAAACCAAGAAAGTGAAGAATTGGGAAGTTGAGAAAACTCCAATTGAGGTTAGTGTCCATTTCTCCTTCTCTCTCTTTAAATTCCTTATTAGGACTATGAATTGAGTTAGGATTTGTGCAAATTAAACAAAAATATGTATGATAGGACATACTTCAATTTTTAGCATCCATGATATAGGTTAGGATTATATGAAATTTCAATTAAATTAACATGATTGGTAATGAGTTTGATAAGTATGCTTAAGTTAGAACATCAATTTGTGAATATGTTAGGAGAATGGAAACTTTGGGAATTAGGGTTTGGGGCAAATTAGGGTTTTGTTGAATTGATGGCAAAATTGATGTTGTAATGGTCAATTAGTGACCATTTGATGAAGTTTGACCTTAAATTGGAAGCAATTGTGGCATTGAAATTGAAAGTGGTATGCTGCCTTATTGTTGGGATTCTGGACCCTTTAAGTCTAGTGTGTTCATGTAGTTATAACCTGAGCTATGTTGCTCCAATTGGTGTAAGGTCAATTGGAGATGAAATTTAAGACCTTAAGCCACATTTTTTATGAAGGAACCCTGCCCATAAAACCAACTTACATTGACCTAAAAATTGCCTCAATCCGGGTAATCAACATGCTGGCCCTGGGAAAATGACCAAATAAATAGTGTTTGTTAAAATGGTCATAACTCAGTGTAGAAAGGTCCAAATGGCCTGATTTTTAAGGAAATGGAAAGCTTAGACCATTTAAAACAACTTTCATGAAGAACACAAACTCAAATTCTGACCATAACCAATTCAAATTGCTAGTCAACATTAGGACACCAAAACTGCTAGAACCAAATCCTGTCCAGAAAATCTGGACAATGAACCAATCCAACCAGTTATGGTAAAAAGGCCATAACTTGAGCTACAAAACTCCAAATGGAGTGATTCAAAAAGAAAATTAAAGATGAAACATTAAAGAGCAACTTTGATGGAGGAAGTTTAGCCAAAATTGTCACACCTTACCCCTTTGTAAGGTATAACATGATCCCGTAGTATACCTAATGAATTACTGAACTTCACCTACCGATAATCCATTAAATATACTATAAGGGATTTTCAAACAACTTTCTTACTTTTTGAAGGTGGTGAGTGTTTCTAGTGGGTATTAAAAACATTTAATTACAGTTTAAAAGTTAAGTAAAATTTTTTACCATTTTTATTTTTGTGCAAATTTTGTAAAAATTTTGGTAGAGTGCCGTCTATAATTAAGAAAAACCAAAAATTTAACTCTTGCATGATGGATGAGACACTTAACAGATTCCATCTTGATCAACACCTACCTCCATATATAATTAGTAGGAGCCAACACATGCCCATAGACCAATACAGTGCAAGTATGAAAGCAGTATCAACCTCAAACCACCAATAGACAAGATAATTGTGCTATCTCAGGTCTAAAGATTATATGCATTGATATGATTTATGATAATACATTGACAAGAGTAAACTCTATGTGCTTGTCATAAATGTCACTAGTTCGGCTAACTTACCATGTATAAGTGCCTATCATGTTTGTTATATAGCATGAGATTCACCATTCCATCTTATTTACATCTCATATAAATAACTTGGGAACAAACATGATTACAATCTTTCTGGATAAGTCATGTCCTTATTGTGAAGTATCCTCGATTGTGAACCAATTTATGATACTCTATGCTAGAAATACTGTCACTCATATTCTTAACAACTTAAGAATAGAATTTCTAACAAAATATCAATGGACCTTTTCTATTACACATAAATATATTATGTAAACGGAAAAGTGAAAATGCCTTTTAGTAATAAAACATGTACAAGATATATACTAAATGATATGCTCTAGGGCATACTACTAACAATCTCCCACTAGCACTAGAGCCATTCATTACAATATCTTAAACCCATCTTCTCAAGATGTCGGTTTAGCTGAGTTTGTGACATAGGCTTAGTGAATGGATCAGCTGGATTTTCAGCTGATGCTATTTTCTACATGGCTATATCACCTCGCCCAACTATTTCTTTGATAATGTGGTAGCGCCTTTCTATGTGTTTGGATTTCTGATGAGACCGGGGTTCCTTAGCTTATATGACTGCTTCATTATTGTCACAGTGAAGTGGAACTACTAACTCAATGGAAGGAACTACAACAAGTTCTGTCACGAACTTCTTTATCCAAACTTTTCCTTTTCAAAGATCGATGCAAAGAATACACTCAAATTTCTAGAGTGGAATCTGCAGTCATATTCTGTTTGGAACTCTTCCAACTGACTGCACCTACATTACAAATGAACACATATCCAGAGGTAGACTTTCTATCATCGATATCTCATTAGAAATCAGAATCAGTATAACCATCTAATTGCTAGTCTCCACCTCCATAAATCAAGAATAAATCCTTAGTTCTTCTTAAGTACTTAAGGATATTCTTTATAGCTATCCATTGTTCTAAACCTGGATTGGATTGATACCTTGTAGTCAAACTAACACCATATGCGATATTCGACCTATTACACAGCAGTGCATACATTAAACTTCCAATAGCCGAAGTATATGGAATCCTGGTCATTTTATCTCTTTCTTCAAGTGTCTTTGGAGACATCTCTTTAAAAAGGTGGATACCATGTCTCACTGGTAACAATCCTCTCTTGGAATCAAGCATGTTAAACCTCTTTAACACCTTTTCCAAGTATAGACTTTGGGATAAACCAATTATTCTTTTCGCTCTATCTTTATAGATGCAAATCCCAAGAATATAGGTTGCCTCCCCTAAGTCTTTCATGGAGAATGTATTTGACAACCATACCTTTATAGTTGTCAACATACCTGTGCCATTACCCATTAACAGAATGTCATCCACATATAAAACAAGGAAAGTGATAGCACTGTCACTAACCTTCTTATATACACATGGCTCATCCTCATTTTTGATATAACCAAATGATTTACTGGCTTCATCAAAACGAATGTTCTAACTCCTCGAAGTTTGTTTCAATCCATAAATGGATCGCTTTAGCTTGCATACTTTGGAACCATCTTGGGATTCAAAACCCCTAGGTTATTCCATGAAAATGTTTTCTTCAATGTATCCATTGAGAAAAGCTGTTTTGACATCCATCTGCCAAATCTCATAATCATAGTATGTAGCTATTGCTAATAGAATCCTAATTGATTTAAGCATGGCAACAGGCAAGAAAGTCTCCTCATAGTCGATTCCTTGCCTTTGGCGAAACCTTTTCGCTACTAGCCTTGCTTTATAGGTCTCTACCTTTCGATCAGAACCAATTTTCTTCTTGAAAACCCATTTGTTCCCTATAGGTACAATACCTTCAGGTGGGTCAACAAGATCCCAAACTAGATTCTTATACATGGAATCAATCTCATAATTCATAGCATTAATCCATTTTAAAGAGTCTATATCTAATATAGCTTCTTCATAGGCAAGTGGATCATCTCCATGATCTACTTCTTCATGAGTAGACAACTCTTGTTCTTCTTCATGAAGGAAGCCATATCTCATTGGTGGGTGAGATACCCTAGTTGATCTATGAGGAATGGCTGTAAATGTTTCATCAATAGGTGTAGGTTGACTAGATGGATCTATATCCATCTGATCTGTTGGTTGGTCAGAACTCTCCAATTCTAACTCTATTTGCCTTCCTTTGCCTCCTTCTTGAACAAATTATTGTTCAAGAAATGTGGCATCTCTACTTACCACAACCTTTTGTGATGTAGGCAAATAAAAATAATATCCAAAACTATCTTTTGGATATCCAACAAATCGACCCTTTTCTGATTTGGTTTCCAATTTATCAGTGTTCAGCTTTTTGATAAAAGCTGGACAATTCCAAATCTTAACATGCTTAAGACTTGGTTTTCTTCCATGCCATATCTCATAAGGTGTGGAAGATACTGATTTTGATGGAATCCTATTCAGAATATGCAAAGTTGATTCTAATACAAATTCCCAAAAGGAGATTGGCATATCAGTATAGCTCATCATACTACGTACCATATCCAATAAGGTACGATTTCTCTTTTCAGATACACCACTCAGCTGTGGTGTTCCTGAAGGAGTCAGCTGGGAAATAATGCCATGCTTTCTCAAGTATTCATCAAATACAGTACTCAAGTATTCACCTCCACGATCTGATCGAAGAGCTTTAATACTTTTTCCTGTTTGATTTTCTACTTCAGATTTAAATTCTTTGAACTTTTCAAAGGATTCATGTTTGTGTTTCATCAAATACAAATACCCAAACCTTGATTTATCATCAGTAAAGGTAATAAAATAATGAAAACCACCTCTAGCCATTTCTCTAAATGGATCACTTACGTCACTATGTATTAGCTCTAAAATATTTTCAACTCTTAGACGTTGTCCTATAAAGGGTGATCTAGTCATTTTGCCCTGAAGGCAGGATTCACAGGTTGGAGTAGGTTCAGAACCCAATGAGGATAGAATCCCCATTTTCTTCAATTTTGCAATCCTATCTTCTGCAACATGACCTAACCTTAAGTGCCAAATATATTTTGAACTTGAGTTGATTTTCACCATGGCATTGCATTCATTTAGATCACTTGCATTCGATTTGTGTTTGTCATTGTTATCCAAATAATAAAGACCATCATTCATATAACCCAAACCAACATATTTATTTCCAAAATAAATATTGCAAACATCATCTGTGAACTGAAATTCATAGCTATTTCTAGTCAAACTAGATATAGAAATAATGTTCTTAAAAGCATCAGGTACATATAAAATATTATCCAAACACAAAACATGTCTAGACATGTAAAAAGATTTAGATCCTATGGCTAAAGCTTTAACAGTTGAACCATTGCCAATTCGGAGTCTAACATCTCGAGAACGTAAGCTGCTACTATTTGCTAGTTCTTGCATATCATAAGAAATGTGAGAACTAGCACCAGTATCTAAAACCCAAGTTGTAGATGAACTATGAGTACCATCAGAATCTAAATAACAAGATATGGACATACCTTCTGAAGGTGTATCCTTCTTGTCCTTCAGAGAAGCAAGATACCCTGGGCAGTTCGTTTTCCAGTGCCCATCTGCTGGCAGTGGAAACGCTTTCCTTTACCTCCATCAGCTTTAGTCTTCCCTTTCTATTTAGCTATTTTCTTGGAAGGACCAGGAATCTGAGGTTTCTTTTTCTTATTGCCCTTCTTCTTGTTAGACTTTCCAGCAAAAGAAGATGCAATCAAAGCTACCTCTTTTCCTTTATTGCCCGGCATATTCTTTTGGGCAATAACTAGCATGTTGAGTAAACTAGCCAAGGTGCATTCTTGCTTAGTCATATGAAAATTTATCACAAAATTTCCAAATGACTCTGGAAGGGACTGAAGGATCAAATCCGTCTGCAGTTGGAAATCCATGTTAAAGTCAAGATGTTCCAACTGCTCAATCAGTCGAATCATCTTCTGGACATGATCCCTAACATTCTGTCCCTCAGACAACCTCATGCGGAACAGCTGTTTAGATATCTCATACCTAGTATTCCTGATGTGCTCACCATACATCTCTTGTAGGTGAAGAAGGATCTCACTCACACTCTGTATGTTCTCATGCTGCTTCTGTAACTCATTACTCATAGAAGCAAGCATGTAACACTTGGCTCTCATATCATGCTCCTTCCATTTATCCAAAGTTTTATGTTCCTCTTGTGTGGCCTTTGGAGGTAAGGGACCAGGAACATTTGAGTCTAGAACATATCCTATATGTTAAAGGTTCAGGACAAGTTTCAAATTTCTTAGCCAATCAGAGAGATTAGGTCCTGTTAACCTATTGCAATCAAGTATGCTTGCAAGAATATTGGATGGTGATGGTTTTTCTGTAATCATTATTATCAGAAAATTAATTACAAAAAATAACTAGATTAATTAGTAAATGTATTATGTAATTAATGAAAATGATTATGGTCTTTTAATCAAATTGGTCCTCCCACTAACTTAGCGAATCCTACACTTCCAAAGTAGAAAACAAAAATCCTAGTTGGATGGATTTCTAGAGGGTGATTAAATTCTTATAATCCTATTGATCATCCTCAGGCACATCCATTATTGGAATTACAATAAACTATAAATGAGTAACTCCTTTCCCATCACATCTCATGTGAGGTTCAATCCTTTACCAAGCCCCTAATGCTCAAAATCTCAGGCATATCCATTATTGACTTATCTTGCATTAGTTAAGTTGATCCCATTGAGCTAGAAAACATGCAAATAATTTTAATGTCCTTAGGCACATCCATTATTGGCTACCAAATCATTGACATATTTACAACATCTCGAGCTTAACAATTATTCTTAAGAAAATATCTTAAATTAATTGCAACATCTACAACTATTTAAAATTTCTTAAAATAATTGCCCCAATGGAGAGCCCATGTTATAATTACTTTAATTATACCATTTCCAACTTAATCATCTGTTTGAAAGACTTTGTGGTCGTCCTAATTACTATTATGGTCTCACTTTGCACATTATCCATTTAGCATGCATATATCATATACTTGCATACAATCCCATACATCTCATGCATTCATGGATAAACAATAAATATGGTATGATCATGGACTTTCTAAGGGATTCAATTCTGAGCCACCAAGAATTGAATCAGGGCATTCCTAGGTGCATTTCATTCATTCATATTACAAGAGTTGCTGAAGGAGTACATAATCAACACTTGATCTTGAATTCCTCCCACTGGTCCCACCAATGCTCTTGACCTCCTTGATCTTCTTGCAATCCAATTACATAGTAATCCTTGGCATACCAAGGTGAATTTATAAGAACCAAATAAATGAAATTACAACCCAAAAAATATTACAACCTTTATAATACATGCCACCAAAATAAATTAAAATAAATTAATTAATTTACAACCCAAAGAAACATAAAAGAGATAAATCCAATCACATTGGTCTTTTATTGTCCATAATCATCCATCATGCATATCATTATTTAACAATTAAATAAAACATACATACTTAAATTAAATTGAATATCTCATATCAACTTAAAAATCCAGATTTGAATATGATTCAAACAAATTTAAAAATTTATATTTGAATCACATTCAAATAAATTTAAAAATTTAGATCTGAATCACATTCAAAATAATTTAAAAATTCAGCTTTGAATCTCATTCAACCAAATTTAAAAAAATTTATATTTGAATCTCATTCAACCAAATTTAAAAAATTCATATTTGAATCTCATTCAACCAAATTTAAAATTTTATATTTGAATATCATTCAACCAAATTTAAAAATCCAGATTTGAATCTCATTCAAACAAATGAATTAAAATTTAATTGTGTGACTAAAACACCTAATTAAACATTTCAATTAGTCATGGGCCTAATTAGGATTCTATTAGCAATAGCTGCATACTATAATTATGAGATTTGGCAGATGGATATCAAAACATCTTTTTCTCAATGGATACATTGAAGAAAACAATTTCATGGAACAACCTAGGGGTTTTAAATCCCAAGATGGTTCCAAAGTATGCAAGCTAAAGCGATCCATTTATGGATTGAAACAAGCTTCGAGGAGTTGGAACATCCGTTTTGATGAAGCCATTAAATCATTTGGTTTTATTAAAAAAGAGGATGAGCCATGTGTATATAAGAAGGTTAGTGACAGTGCTATCACTTTCCTTGTCTTATATGTGGATGATATTCTATTGATGGGTAATGACACAGGTATGTTGACAACTGTAAAGGTACGATTGTCAAATACATTCTCCATGAAAGAATTAGGGGAGGCAACATATATTCTTGGCATTCGCATCATAGAGATAGAGCGAAAAGAATAATTGGTTTATCCCAAAGTCTATACTTGGAAAAGGTGTTAAAGAGGTTTAACATGCTTGATTCCAAGAGAGGATTGTTACCAGTGAGACATGTTATCCACCTTTCTAAAGAGATGTCTCCAAAGACACCTGAAGAAAGAGATAAAATAGCCAGGATTCCATATCCTTCAGCTATTAGAAGTTTGATGTATGCAATGCTGTGTACTAGGTCGGATATCGCTTATGTTATTAGTTTGACTAGCAAGTATCAATCCAATCCAGGTTTGGAACACTGGATAGCTGTCAAGAATATCCTTAAGTACTTGAGAAGAATTAAGGATTTATTCTTGATTTATGGAGGTGGAGACTTGCAATTGAATGGTTATACTAATTCTGATTTCCAATCATATATCAATGATAGAAATTCTACCTCTGGATATGTGTTCATTTGTAATGGAGGTGTAATTAGTTAAAAAAGTTCCAAACAGAATACGACTGCAGATTTCACTACCGAGGCTGAGTGTATTGCTGCATCAGATGCTGCAAAGGAAGCTGTTTGGATATAGAAGTTCGTGATAGAACTTACATAGTTCCTTCCATTGAGTCAGTAGTTCCACTTCACTGTGACAATAATGGAGTAGTCATATAGGCTAAGGAACCCCGGTCTCACCAGAAATCCAAACACATAGAAAGGCGCTACCACATTATCAAATAAATAGTTGGGCGAGGTGATGTAGCCATGCAGAAAATAGCATCAGCTGAAAATCTAGCTGATCCATTCACTAAGCCTATGTCACAAACTCAGTTAGACTGACGTCTTGAGAAGATGGGTCTAAGATATTGTAATGAATGGCTCTAGTGCTAGTGGGAGATTGTTAGCAGTTTGCCCTAGAGCATATCATTTAGTATGTATCTTGTACATGTTTTATTAATAAATGCCATTTTCACTTTTCTGTTTACATAATATATTTATGTGTAATAGAAAAGGTCCATTGATATTTTGTTAGAAATTCTTTTCTTAAGTTGTTAAGAATATGAGTGACAGTATTTCTAGCACAAAGTATCATAAATTGGTTCACAATCAAGGATACTTCACAATAAGGACATGACTTATCCAGAAAGATTATAATCATGTTTGTTCCAGTTATTTATGTGAGATATAAATAAGATGGAATGGTGAGTCTCATGCCATATAACAAACATGATAGGCACTTATACATGATAAGTAGGCCGAACTAGTGACATTTATGACAAGCACATGGAGTTTACTCTTATCAATGTATTGTCATAAATCATATCAATGCATATAATCTTTAGACCTGAGATAGTACAGTTATCTTGTATATAGGTGGTTTGAGTTTGATACTACTTTCATACTTGTACTGTGTATGGGTATATGGGCATGTGTTGGCTCCTATTAGTTATATATGGAGGTAGGCGTTGATCAAGATGGAATCTGTTACCCTAAGTAAATATGGATAAAATCCTATGTTCATTTAATTGTTCTTGATATTTCAAGTTCCTGGCCAGGACAGATAGATTTAATCAGAAAAGAGTTTCTGATGAGAAAATCATTTTAATCAAGAACTGGAATCAAAAGAGAACATAATATTCATAGCAAATGGGGTTTGACATAAACCATGACTCCAGCTCAAATTGGGATTTTGTAACAGAGAGATTCTAATGCATGGTAACATATGATTATAGGTTCATTTAAGGTAAACCTTATTACTAATTGGGTGGCTATGGCATGCTATGCTAGGTGTTAACCATAGTTTATGAGGTGCCTAAAATGATTTAGAGAAATCATTTATGGTAAGAAAGAATTCTGATGATATTAAGAGTTGATATCATGTCACATTGCCAATTAGTGATGAGTCTAGTAAGTCACACACATACATAAGTAATCACCAAGTTAAATGTGATTTAATTAATTAATTAAAGAGTTTAATTGATTAATTAAATAGGTTTGATTCACAATTAGATTGCAAAGTCCCTAGCATAGCTTGAAACCAAATTTAGGTTATTAGATGTATAGTATAAGTTAAATTTATATTTAAAGTGTTTAAATATGAATTTAATTATGAGAAATTAATTAATAGAGATTAATTAATTAATTTATAGTTGATATAAATTGATAAGAAAAAGAGAAATAATTATTTTGGATTGAGAACTCAAAATTAAAACACAGGGGTATTTTGGTCATTTCACAGGGTGACATGTGGCACCATGAGATGGTGACACATGGCACTACACATAAGCTTCCCATTTTTCTTTTAATCATGTAAGATGATCAAAGTCAGTATTAAATCTAGATTTGACACTTGGCACAATGTGATTGGGTTAATTAAACTAAGAGCCAATCAGAAGGTGACATGTGTCAAGGTTTTAAGTGGTGACCTAGCTATATAATGTGTTGTTATGAAAGAGTAAAATAATAAGGTTGCTGTTCTTCTTTGGTGCCGCCACCCAAAGGAGCCTCTCCCTCTCTTCTTCTTCATTTCTCATCAATTCAAAGAGAATTGCCAACATTCTCTTGAATTAAAATTGCTAGAAATCGTTTCTAGTGTCCTGTATACATCTGTAATCTTTCAAAAGGCAAAACCTAAATTTCTAATTGATTGGAAATGCTTGAGAAGCTGTTCAAGGGGCTACCAATGGTGATCTTAGTGTGGACAAGCTAGAGGGATAACATCTGGTGTCCTAGGCACATCCCGAAGCTCCTAAACACACTGCAGTGCATCAAAAAGGTTAGTGCACTTGTTCTTGATTTAATTTAGGATTCTAATGAATCAATCTGTTAATTTTAAAATCTTAAATGGCAAATGTATATCCAAAAAATATATTAAAAAAGTTTTAATATGCTGTTTAACATTGAAATCAAATAGATAAATAATGAATCTTGCATGATGCATGAGACCCTAGAAGAAAAATTTTGAATTCAATGATTTAAACTTATATTTTTCATGCTTCCGCTCTTTCATTAACTTGTAGAAAAACACTTCCAATAATTCACTTCATCAAATCCAACCTCCAACACACTCAAATTAATACAATTTACTCAACTTCCACAATTACATTTAAAATTTCACAGTTCACAATTCTCAGCTCAAATATTTTCAAAAATAACATTAAATAATTTCATACACTTTGCATTAAGGAAAAATTTATTTACATTCACTGGTCTTAATTTACAAATTGAAAATTCAAACTAATATTATTACAAGTTAATATACAACTGCTCAAGACAAATTATAAAATGTACATATAGCCATATACATTAAATTAAATATGTACAAAAAAGGGTATAAATTAATACCCGATAAAAATCCAAAGGTAGTATTGTGATCCTTAGCAGCCCACTCGGCTACTTTACTAGTCTCTCTACCTACGACAGCAATAAAAAGCCATCGCTGAGTACAATTACTCAGTGGTACACAACATACTAAAAATACTAATTTATGCATAAGTTAAATCACACTTATCCAAATATGGTACCGAAAATGCTACATAGATATAAAACACAATTTAAAATTTTAGTCAAATAATTTTTCAATTCAGAAGTCACAAAACAAATTTTTATAAAAACACACAGTCATATCATGCCATTAATATATTGTTCATCTCAATAGCCAGAGGCTTATGAGGAATACCAAGGCTAGCTAGCTCAAATCTATGGGTACCCATTCAAATTTCTTTCTCTACTGGCACACACTTCAACACTTCAACCAGAGAGAGAATACAAAACTAATTCCCCCCCACTAGTTAACCTAAAGAGGCATTCAAATATTTGGTCATGACACTGTGGTTTCAAACTATTTTAACAATTTTCTTAACATTCAAATGCCAACTATTCGTATATAATTTATTTTCTCAACATTTTGGGTCAACAACACATTTTTCTTGTCAACAACATTTTTCAGTACAAATAAAGTCACAATTTAATTTTTCATAATCTATTCAACACAATTTGCAAAAGAAATTTTAAAAAGAGATCATATGTTGTGCATAAACCTCGTATGAGTCGCCTCTTGGCCTTGACTCGATATTTTCTTTCCTTTCTCAATAGCCTTTTCAACTGAAACACACAATTTACAGTGTTTCAGTATCATAAATTATAATAAATCCAATAAATAAATTCATATCTACTAAATTCTAGCCCTAATATGCTTAAATTAATGTTCTTTGAAATTTTCATTTCGGAGTTACTATTCATGGCACTATTCAAGTCAAACTGTTAAGATATGTGAATTCAAATTACACCCACATACCACATTTTGAGTGCCTAAGTTGTTGGCCTTGGTTTCCATTTAAAATTTTAAGTCTCCTAAGAGAATTTTCAATTTTAAGTTTTGGTCCCCTGTTTTGCACTATTCCATTGGTCTAGTTACTGTAGGAATTTGGCTAAGTATCCTTTATCAAAGTTGTTTGTTATTGTCTTATATTTAAGTCCCTTTTTGAATCACTCCATTTGGAGTTTTGTAGCCCAAGATATAGTCTTTTATCTAAGGCTGGCCGGATTAGTTCAAACCCAGAATTCTGGGCACTTTCTTGGTTCTGGCAATTTTAGTGTGCTGATTACAGCTTACTTTTTCGATGGCTTATGGTCAGAATTTGGATTTGTGTTCTTCATCAAAGTTGTAGTGCTATGTCTCAGCTTTCTATTGGTATAAAATTCAGGTCATTTGGACCTTCCTACACCAAGTTATGGCCAAATGAACAAATACTATTCATTTGGTCATTTTGGTACAGTGGCAGTGCACATTACCAGAATTTGACCTAATTGTTCACTACCTTAATGTCATTTTCTGGGCATGGTTACTGCATGAAAATTGTGTTATTATGTGTCTACTTTCATATCCAATTGACCTTACACCAATTGGGTTGGCAGAATTATAGTTTTGGTCCCTGAAAGGGACCTATGTCAACCTGCTAGATTGGGACCCTTCACTAATCTGAATTGCATTTCATTTCTACTCATTCAAACACATCGTAATTGGTCACAATTGACCATTTCTAACCTGGTCAATTGCTTTAATTGACTATTTCCCCTAATTTTTTCCCCAAATTTCAAGATCTCAAGAACCCTAATTGTGTAATTCATTCAATTAATGAAATTAAAGTGTATAGGCATTGTTTACGTACTTAATTAAACTTAATTACTCTCTTAATTTCATCAAAATCATGCAATTTCTACCCCCACTATTGGCTAGCCAAAATTCACACTTAGTCCCCTATGATTGTTTTGTTTGAATTTATGTTAAATTCTAAATTAATTTAACTAAAACATAAGAATTTAACTAGAATTTATAAGTTTAGATTACTAACCTTTCTTGTGAAATTCAATCACCCAAATCCTTCACTTTCTCCTTTCTCTTTGTTCTTCAATCTTCTTGTATATGATGAATTAGAAGCTTTTGAGGGTTTAGAGTTGAAATTTATGGGGTAAAATCAAGTTATTCAAGCTTGAATAACTTGTTAATGGAGGAAGACTATGGAGAGAGAGAGAAGTTTAGGGTGCCGGCCACCATTGGTGAGGAAGAAGGTGAATTAATTCTTTTGATTTTCTTTTATTTTTATGTCTTTATTAAATGTATTTGACTTGGTCAAAAATTTCTATTAATTAAAAATTGAATTATGATGTCATAGTGAGGTAGCCTTGATAATGTAATAAATCCTTTCCTTTTCTTTCTTCTTTTTCCATTAAATTTTCCATTCTTCTTTAATTTCATTCTCTATTTTGAAATTTCATTTCTCCAATTTTATTGGATGGTTAGGTCAGGAGTCACCTCTAGGGGTGAATTAACCTATTTGCCCCTCACCAGTCTGACCCGGTTTGCAAGTAATTCAATATTTCTTCCGGATCCCTGACCTAATTATTTGACCTACTTATCAACTCTTTTTTCTGTAATTCTATCTTTTCCACTAGGTTCGCAATAGTCCTTAGTGTCACACCTTACCCCTCTGTAAGGCATGCCATGTTCCCGTAGAATACCTAATCAATTACCAAACTTCACATACCGATAATTCATTAAGTACACTACAAGGGATTTTAAAACTATTTTCTCGCATTTTGGAATTAAAATCATTTATTCAAAGCATATAAACTAGTAAAAAATTTTGTCAATTTTTATTTTGTCGTCTGTATTTTGAGAAAACAGTTCTTCAAATACCTAAGAAAAATACTTCCAATAATTTTCGACAACTCCCAACCTCCAATTAATCTCAAATCAACACAGTTCAAATCATTCCACAATTCAACCAAAAATTTATCAACTTAAAATATTTCATAATTCCATCTATAGTGCATATAATATGAAATTCACAAATACAAATTTTAATTTACAGAAGGAAATCCAAAAATAATATTATTACAATTTATTATACAACTGCTCAACTTTACATTGATACATAAAACATTACAATATTTACATCAAAATTAACTACAAGGGTATAAAACAATACCTGTACAAAAAGATCAGTGTGGTCCTAAATTTAATAGCAGCTCACTCTGCTGCTTTTTTCTTGCTCTTATCTGCGACAGCAAAATAAGCTATCGTTGAGTATAAAAATACTCAGTAGTGCACAATAAAAATTTTAAATATAATACATAAATCATTCATTAACAAAACACAATTTAAATATTTCTCAATCACATTTCACAAATTATCAAAACTCATAATAACACAATTTAGTCAAACAATTTAATAAACACAGTGTTGCCAAATCATACACAACTTAAGCCATGACACAAAATTTCAGATCAATGCTGTATTGTACACCACGACAAAGCAATCTACAACCCCACTAATCGAAATCAATGAGGGAGGTGGCTAGCTAGCTAATGTGTACTCATCCGATCTACAACCTCAACTGGTAAACCAGAGAGGGAGGAAAAATAATCGATCTCACCCCATAAGTGGAGGAGGAATAATAAGGCCCTGTCATGCTAAGTGTGAATTAGAAAATCAATTCAAAACAATTTAATCAAATAATTTGCGAGAAATCTGATCAATTTCCAAAGTCATATTTGCAATCATAAAATGGCAACACAATACTTAATTAATCACATAAGTTAAATTTTCAAGAATAAAATATTTAAACAAGAATTATTGTGCACAAACCTTACGTGAGTCGCCTCTAGGCCTTGACTCAGTCTCTCAGACCTTCCAAGTCTTTTTTAGTTGAAACACACAATTTCACAGTGTTTCAGTACCATAACTTAGCATAAATCCATAAATAAATTTAACTTCAATTTTACCTAGCTCTAATGTGCTAAACTCGTCGTTTTATAATTTTTGTGTTTTAGGGTTACTATTCACTATACTATTCAAGTCAATTTGTTGACTTTCTAAGGCTTAATAGGTATGGGAACTCCAACTTCACCCACATACCACATTTTGGTCACCAAACTTGTTGGTTTTGGTCATTTTCTCAAACTTAAGTCCTTTAGGCAAAATTGCAAATTTTCAGTTTTGCTGCCTTAGGTTGCACTGTTCCATTGGTCTTTTACTATTCGAATTTGGCAAAACTTTCTGCATAGAAAATGTTCCCTATTGTCTTAAATTTATTCTCCTTTTTGAATCACTCCAATTGGAGCTTTGTAGCTCAAGTTATAGCCATTTGAACCATGGCTGCCGGATTGGACTCAACCCAGAATTCTGGGCAATTTTTGGTGCTGGCAGTTTTAGGTCACCAACTTGGGGTGGCCAAATGACTTGGTTAATGGCATAATTTGGGTTTGTGTTATTCATGAAAGTTTTAGGTCTATATCTCATCTAATCACAGGTAAAATTTCAGGTCATTTAGACCTTCCTAGCTCAAGTTATGACCAAATGAACAAACATTGTTCATTTGGTCAGTTTGTACAGGGCTGGCTGTGATTTTTTAAGTTTGGTCAATTTGTTCACTAGGTTTTGGTAACTTTTTGGGCATACTTCCTAAATGAAAATTGTGTCATTTAGTGTCTATTTTCATTTCCAATTAGTCTCATACTAATTGGACTTATAAAATTTCATTTTTGGTCCCTTAAAGGTAACTGGCAGCATGACCCCACTCAATCCGAATTTGGCCTTAACTCCAACCATTCCAACACACTTCATTTGGTCACAAATGACCATTTCTCACTTCATATTAGGTCAAAGACATCATTTACCACTTCCTTACATTTTTTTTGTCTCTAAACTAAATTGTTGCATTTAGCTAATTTCAAAGCTTTTAACTATAATCATTCAACTAATGGAGGTCCATAAACTCATTCAAATCCATCAAACCATACAATAACACCCCCATACACATGCTGGCCGAGTTTCAGCTTTGTCCCTCAACAATTTGTTTCATTTCATTTTAAGTTTATTTACAAGTTAGTCAAACTAAAAACACAACAAATAAACCAATTTTGCATCTTAAATCACTAACCTTGTTAGGTGTCTTTAAGCTTTCTTTTTCTTCTTTCTTTGGTGACTAATCTCCTTCTCAAGTGACTAGAACAAGTTTTTATGAAGCAATGATGGGAGAAGTTGAGGTTTAGTAAGGATTTCAAAGCTTAAGTGTAAGCTTTAATGGAAGATCAACAATGGAGAAGTGAGGGTGAGTGAGGCGGCAACATGGGTAAAAGAATAAGACAATGAATTTTTTTTTTCTTTTCCTTTCTTTTATTTATTTTGTCTTATGGAAGACCCAAAAAATCTATTTAATTTAATTTATTAATTATAGGATTTATGGCATCATGCATGATGTCATGCATGATGTCATCTTCCTACACCTTTTTCATTTCTTTCTTTTTTTTATTTTTCTATTAGTTCTTTAATTTAATTCTTAATTCTGAAATTTTCTTTTCTCCGATTTCATTTGACAGTTAGGTCAGGAGTCAGCTCTCGGGGTCAATTGACCAAATTGCCCCTCACCGGTTCAACCCAGTTTGCAAATGATTCAATGTTTCTTCCGGCTCCCTGACCTAATTATTTGACTGACTTAACAATACTTTTTCGTGATTTTCTCTTTTCCACTATATTCGTAATGGTCCTAAGTACCGTAACATCACATTTTACGGTTCAAAATTTGAGTTTAAATTGACTTCGCAGTCGTTCCCGAGAAGGTCACCCATCGCTGTGACTCTCAGCTCGTTTAACTTCTTATGTTCTGTTTTTCTTATTTATACTTAACTAATTGGCAATTACTAATTATTTGTTTTTATAGGTTATCTAGTTGTCTTAGATGTGGTTCTAATCCCCTTAATTGTCCGGACCGACACCGATCACCGGAACAGTGAGATCTACTAGGCTATGCAAACGGGGGTGTTACAATTCTTCCCCCCTTAAATAAATTTTGTCTCAAAATTTTACCTGGTATTAATCTTTGAACAGCTGTGGGTGTTGTCTCCTCATGTCCTCCTCTCGTTCCCAAGTAGCCTTCTGGCCCGAATGATGGTTCCACAGCACTTTTACCAACGGTATCTGCTTATTCCGTAGCTGCTTCACCTCATAAGCCAGAATCTTTATGGGTTCTTCCTAATATGTGAGGTCTGGATTCACTTCAATTTCTTCCACTGGTAGTACATGAGATGGGTCTGATCGATACCTCCTCAACATAGACACATGGAAGACATTATGTATCTTCTCCAACTCTAGAGGTAGTGCCAACCGATATGCCAAAGGACCCACTCTTTCCAGAACCTCATATGGCCCAATGAAGCGAGGACTCAGTTTCCCCTTTCTACCGAATCTCATAATTCTCTTCGAAGGAGAAACTTTAAGGAAAACTTTCCCACCCACTGCATACTCAATATCCCTTCTCTTCAAATCAATGTAGGACTTCTAATGGTCTGATGCAGTCTTAAGTCGATCTCTGATCACCCTGATTTTCTCTTCAGTCTGCTGAACAATTTCGGGTCCAATCATCTTTCTTTTATCCATGTCATCCCAACACAACGGGGTTCTACATTTTCTGCCATACAAAGCTTCATATAGAGGCATCCCAATGCTTGATTGGTAGTTGTTGTTGTAAGCAAACTCAATCAAAGGCAAGTGTGTATCCCAACTGCCCTCAAACTCAATCACACAATCCTGTAGCATGTCCTCCAAGATTTGAATTACCCTCTTAGACTGGCCATCTGTCTGTGGGTGGAATGCAGTACTAAAGTTCAATCTAGTTCCTAGGGCTCTCTAAAGACTACCCCATAATCTAGAAGTGAACCTAGGATCTCTGTCTGATACGATGGATACTGGCACTCCATGCAGTCTCACAATCTCATCAATGTACAACCTGGCCAATCTTTCTAAACTGTAGTCCATCTGGACTGGCAGAAAATGAGCAGACTTGGTCAGTCTGTCAATAATGACCCATACTGCATCATGACTCTTCTGTGTCCTCGGAAGTCCCATCACAAAATCCATAGTTATTCTCTCCCATTTCCATTCTGGCACTGGTAGTGGATATAATAACCCAGTTGGTACTTAGTGTTCTGCCTTCACTTGCTGACAAGTTAGGCATTTAGAAACAAACTCTGCCACATCTCTCTTCATACCCATCCACCAGTAATGCTCCTTTAGCCCTCTATACATTTTTGTACCACCAGGGTGCATGGCAAAAGGAGACTCATGTGCTTCCTTCAAAATGATCTGCCTCAAATCAACATCATTAGGAACACACATTCTGCCCTGGTGTAGCAATAGACCATCATCTCTAATTGAGAATTCTGGTTTCTTGCCCTGCCTGACTTCTTCCAACAGCTTCTGATACCTTTCATCATTCTGAACAACCATTCTAATCTGATCAATCAACACTGGCTGTACATGCCATGCAACTGCTGTCTGCCCATCATCATTAATCTCTAAGTTGGCATGTAATGATCTCAACTCATGTACCATATATAAAGGAGTAACCCGTAGACTTTCCATAGTCTTGTGACTTAAGGTGTCAGCCACAATATTAGCTTTCCCTGGCTGATAGTCTATCAGACAATCATAGTCTTTTATCAACTCTAACCATCTCCTCTATCTCAAATTCAACTCTTTCTGGGTGCCCAAATACTTCAAACTCTTATGATCTGTGTAGATGTAGCACTTCTCCCCATACAAATAATGTCTCCAGATCTTAAGAGCAAACACAATAGCTGCAAGCTCCAAGTCATGTGTCGGATAATTCCTCTCATGCGGTTTTAGCTGGCGTGATGCATAGGCAATGACATTTCGATCTTGCATCAATACACAGCCTAACCCATTGTGAGAAGCATCACTATAAATTGTATATTCTTTACCCGATGTAGGTAAAGTCAGGACTGGAGCCTCAGTCAAACATCTCTTCAATTCATCAAAACTCTGTTGGCATTTATCCGTCTACTGAAATTTCACATCTTTCCTAAGCAGCTTGGTTAATGGAGATGCCAACATGGAGAATCCCTTCACAAATCAACGGTAGTATCTAGTTAATCCCAGAAAACTGCGAATCTCTGTGATATTCTGGGTGGCTTCCAATTAAGGACAGCTTCAATCTTACTTGGATCTACCTTGATGCCCTCTTCTGATACTACATGCCCCAAGAAAGATATTTCCTTTAGCCAAAATTCACACTTCGACAATTTGGCATATAGCTGTTTCTTCCTCAAAGTTTGTAGTACAATCCGCAGATGTCTATCATGCTCTTCTGCACTCCTCGAATAAACCAATATATTATCAATAAATACCATAATAAACTGGTCGAGGTATGGTCTGAAGATAGTGTTCATCAGATCCATAAAAGTAGCCGGAGCATTAGTTAACCCGAATGGCATAACCAAGAACTCATAATGGCCATAGCGGGTTCTAAAGGCAGTTTTAGAAATACTCTGCTCTTGTACTTTCAGCTGATAATAACCTGATCTCAGGTCAATTTTGGAGAACACAGCTGCACCCCTCAACTGATCAAACAAGTCATCAATGCGGGGCAATGGGTATCTGTTCTTTATTGTCATCTTACTCAACTGCTGATAGTCAATGCATAATCGGAGAGTGCCATCCTTCTTCTTTACAAACAACACTGGCGTTCCCCAAGGTGACACACTAGGGCAGATAAAGCCCTTATCAAGCAGCTCTTGCAACTGCACTTTTAATTCTTTTAGTTCTGCTGGTGCCATTCTGTATGGCGTTATGGAGATTGGGTCCACACCAGGCATAACATCAATCTCAAACTGCACTTCTCTTTCTGGAGGTAATCCTGGCAATTCATTAGGGAATACATCCGGAAAGTCACATACAGTAGGAATGTCCCTCAATGCTGGACTATCCACTTGGGTGTCTATCACATGTGCCAAGTATGCCTCACACCCTTTCCTAATCATTTTTCTGGCCAGTGCAGCTAAAATGATATTTGAAGGCAATAACTGCCTCTTCCCATGTATTACTACATCACTATACTGAGAAAGACCAAAAGTGACTGTCTTCAGTCTACAGTCAATCATCGCATGATGCCTGGCTAACCAATCCATGCCCAAGATAATGTCATAATCTGTAAAGGGCATTTCAATTAAATCAGACAGAAAAGTGTGTCCTTGGATCACCAAAGGACAATCCCTATATAATTTATTTACCCTGACCTCTTGGCCTAATGGACTAGTTACTAGCACATCATAGTCCATTGGTGCACACTGAATAACAGTAGAATACATCACACTAGCACTAACATACGAATGTGTGGAGCCAGGATCAAATAACACATGTACATCTTGGTCAAGGATGGAGAAAATACCAGCTACTACGTCTGATGTTTTAGCCTCCTCCCTCTGACGCATGGTATATACTCTGACTAGTGCGCCACTGGATACTGGTTGGTTAACAGTACTTTGACTTCCAGGAGTGTTACTAGGACCCCTACCTCTGTCTCTACCTCTACGAGCTGGCTGTGATCCTCTAGGTGTAGAGACTTGGGCTGATCCTTCAAATGTAGCAGAAGGTCCAGACCGGCGCGGACTAGTACAATCCTTAGCGAAATGTCTGCTCCCTCCACAGTTATAACATGCACCTATGGCCTTAAAACACACCCCACCGTGTGTTCTACCACAGGTTTCACACTGCCGGACTGATAAAGATCCTCGAGAAGCTTATTGGGTGGTGACTGCAGTGGTGGTCTTTGGCCGAGAATCGCCTCGCGGATCTGCGAGAGCTAGATCCCCCAAACTGTTTCTTCTTCCCAGAACTACTCTCTGGTGCTTGTCCAGTAGTCTTTTTAGTCTTCTCTTTCTCTTGTGTACCCTTCTTCACTGCCCCTTCTAATTCTATCCTTTCCAAATCCAGGGCCTGTAAGATCAACTCAAAGAAATTCTGATGTTGAAAACCCACAACTTGCATTCTCAGATTCGGCCTTAACCCGGACTCAAACCTCTTACATCTATCTCTGGGGGTGGAGACTAAGCTTCCAGCGTAGTGGCTCAGTCGAGAGAAGTCTCTCTCATATTCTGCTATGGTTCTGTCCCCTTGTTTCAAACTCAAGAATTCTTGTAACTTCATATCCACATATGCATCGGGGACCCACTTCTGTCAAAACTCCCTCAAAAAGTCTTACCAAGTAAGGACTGGAGATTCTACCAGGCTGTGGGGGATGGTCTTCCACCATTCATATGCATCCCCTTGCAACAAGGAAACAGAATACTCGAACTTTAGCTCTTCCGCACACTGCAGCTTTCTAAAAACTCGTTCCATTCTTTCTAACCACTGTTCTGCCTCCAGTGGATCCACAGTGCCTTTAAACTCAGTGGCCCCAAATTTCATCAATTTTTCATATTGTCGAGCTGAGGGCTATGGTTGTGCTACAGGTGCTTGCATCTGAGCTTGGGGTGGCACATTTCCAGCCATTTGTTGGAAAAACATAGCCATCTACTGTGCAAACTGAGCAGGAAACTACGGTGCTGGAGTACGAGCTGGAGTGGCTGACCCACTCACATTCTGGAGTGCTGGGGCTTCCTCTTGAACCTCAGCCTCAACAGATTGTTCTACGGAATGATCTTCTTCTTCCATTCTGTTTTCCCAAAATTTCTACTTCCTGAGATCAAACACAAGGAGGTTGACCTCCGTTAATGCATATTCATGATGTAAATATGTCATATGTATCAATTAAAGACACTTGAGCAATTGTACTTATCAAAGAAATACTCACATACATAGTCAAAATTTATTTCAAAACCATGCTCTGATACCACTAAAACATGTCACACCTTACCCCTCTGTAAGGCATGCCATGTTCCCGTAAAATACCTAATAAACTACCGAACTTCACCTACCGATAATTCATTAAGTACACTACAAGGGATTTTAAAACTATTTTCTCGCATTTTGGAAGTGGTGAGCATTTTGGTAGGAATTAAAATCATTTATTCAAAGCTTATAAATTAGTAAAAATTTTTGTTCATTTTTATTTTTCCACAAATTTTATAAAAATTTCGGTAGAGTGCCGTCTGTATTTTGAGAAAACAGTTCTTCAAATACCTAAAAAAAACACTTCCAATAATTTTTCACAACTCCCAACCTCCAATTAATCTCAAATCAACACAGTTCCAATCATTCCACAATTCAACCAAAAATTTATCAACTTAAAATATTTCATAATTCCATCCACAGTGCATATAATATGAAATTCACAAATGCAAATCTTAATTTACAGAAGGAAATCCAAAAATAATATTATTACAATTTATTATACAACTGCTCAACTTTACATTGATACATAAAACGTTACAATATTTACATCAAAATTAACTACAAGGGTATAAAACAATACCCATACAAAAAGATCAGTGTGGTCCTCAATTCAATAGCAGCTCACTCTACTGCTTTCTCCTTGCTCTTATCTGCGACAGCAAAATAAGCTATCGCTGAGTATAAAAATACTCAGTGGTGCATAATAAAAATTTTAAATACAATACATAAATCATTTATTAACAAAACACAATTTAAATATTTCTCAATCACATTTCACAAATTATCAAAACTCATAATAACACAATTTAGTCAAACAATTTAATAAATACAGTGTTGCCAAATCATACACAACTTAAGCAATGACACAAAATTTCTGATCAATGCCGTGTTGTACACCATGACAAATCAATCTAAAACCCCACTAATCGAAATCAATAAGGGAGGTGGCTAGCTAGCTAATGAGTACTCATCCGATCGACAACCTTAACTAGTAAACCAGAGAGGGAGGAAAAATAATCGATCTCACCCCATAAGTGGAGGAGAAATAATAAGGCCCTATCATGCTAAGTGTGAATTAGAAAATCAATTCAAAACAATTTAATCAAATAATTTGTGAGAAATCAGATCAATTTCCAAAGTCATATTTGCGATCATAAAATGGCAACACAATACATAATTAATCACAGAAGTCAAATTTTCAAGAATAAAATATTTAAACAAGAATTATTGTGCACAGACCTGACGTGAATCGCCTCTAGGCTTTAACTTAGTCTCTCAGACCTTCCAAGTCTTTTTCAGCTAAAACACACAATTTCACAGTGTTTCAGCACCATAATTTAGCATAAATCTAAAAATAAATTTAACTTCACTTTTACCTAACTCTAATGTGCTAAACTCGACGTTTTATAATTTTTGTGTTTTGGGGTTACTATTCACTATACTATTCAAGTCAATTTGTTGACTTTCTAAGGCTTAATAGGTATGGGAACTCCAACCTCACCCACATACCGCATTTTGGTCACTAAACTTGCTGGTTTTGGTCATTTTCTCAACACTTAAGTCCTTTAGGCAAAATTACAAATTTTCAGTTTTGGTACCTTAGGTTGCACTGTTCCATTGGTCATTTTACTGTTGGAATTTGGCAAAAATTTCTTCATAGAAAATGTTCTCTATTGTATTAAATTTATTCTTCTTTTTGAATCAATCAAATTGGAGTTTTGTAGCTCAAGTTATAGCCATTTGAACCATGGCTGCCGGATTGGACTCAACCCAGAATTCTGGGCAATTTTTGGTGCTGGCAGTTTTAGGTCACCAACTTGGGGTGGCCAAATGACTTGGTTAATGGCATAATTTGGGTTTGTGTTCTTCACGAAAGTTTTAGGTCTATATCTCATCTAACCAATGGTAAAATTTCAGGTCATTTAGACCTTCCTAGCTCAAGTTATGACCAAATGAACAAACACTATTCATTTGGTCAGTTTGTACAAGGCAGACTGTGATTTTTCAAGTTTGGTCAATTTGTTCACTAGGTTTTGGTCACTTTTTAGGCATGCTTTCTAATTTTAGTGTCTATTTTCATTCCCATTTGGTCTCATACCAATTGGACTTGTAAATTTTCATTTTTGGTCCCTCAAAGGTAACTTGGTCATGCTGCTAGTAGCATGACCACACTCAATCCGAATTTGGCCTTAACTCCAACCATTCCAACACAATTCATTTGGTCACAAATGACCATTTCTCACTTCACATTAGGTCAAAGATATCATTTACCACTTCCTTACATTTTTTTGTCTCTAAACCCTAAGTCCAAACCCTAACCACACTAAATTGTTGCATTTAGCTAATTTCAAAGCTTTTAACTATAATCATTCAACTAATGGAGGTCCATAAACTCATTCTGTGACACCCCTTACCCGTGTATAGTATAACCGAGTAAGTAATGCCACACGGTGTACTGGCACACTCTAATATACCTTACTTAATTTATGTCATGCCTTTGAAGCCAATTTATGAAATATGATTTATTTAAGCCATTTATCAAAATTATTATTCATTTGAGGTTCCGAAGATTTTAAAGAAAATCCGGTGGAGTACCGGCTAAAAATGGAGAAAACAGTTCTTCGGAACCTGTTAAAAACACTTCCAATATTTGTATTCCATCATCTCAACTCCAATATCCACAATCTCATCAATATTGCTCAAACATTCCTTTCTCATATACAAGCAATAAATAAATGCTCAAATTTTGCATTCATAGTCATCACTTTCATTATTTACATGACATCAAAATATATTACATAAGTTCAAATACATATGAGAAAACAAAATTAAGTTACAAAATGTCAAAATGACACCTAATGTCCTACCAATGCATAGAAGACGTTGAGGTGACACGAACAACGGCGAAGCTGCGGATGGACTTACCGATCGTGGTCTACTGGGCTCACGATCGGTATCTCCAGTACCTACGCGTGGCAAAAGCAACGCGCTAAGCAATAATGCTTAGTGGTGCAATAATATAATAAAGAAAAATAGCAAGAAAATAAATATGTATAGAATGTGTATGCTTTCTTTGTTTGGTGTTGGTATATTCATTATTTCATTAACTTTGTTCACTTTTATTCATTTAGTTGCCCCAAGTAACCTACACTAGACGATCGGATGGATAACGTAAACCGCACCGGGTATCTAATACCTCGCCGCCACACCATCGATCGCATATGCATCACCCGGCAGTAAATGTAATACCAAGTCAGAATAATCTTAGGCACAAGGCCAAGTCTCAATTCAATGTCAGTCTGGCTAAAAGCCATAAAATCACTGAATGGCATTTTGCCATGTGCGATCGCTAATCGAACCCTATTGGCATGCCAAACTATCCAAACCAATCTTGTTAGGTATACTAGGGCATTTGAAACTTTTAAATTCTTCAATTTATAAATTTCATGTTTTGGTGTTACTATTCACCTCATTGGTCAACAAAAATGTTGACTTTTGGATAGAAAATATGTTCATTGACTTTGGCACTCCCAACATACCACATTTGGTGTTTAAAACTTGTTGGCATTAAGTGTTAATACCATTTCAAAGTGTAACTCAACACAAGCAGACTTTTCAGTTTTGGTGAGTCAAATTCACTGTTCCATTGGACACTATTCTTGTAGGAATTTGAAGAAATGTAAAACATGAAAGTTGTTCCTTATTTTGTCTAGTTGAATTTCCTTTTGAATCACTCAATTTGGAGTTTTTAACTCTAGATATGGTCCAAAGACCCAAGCTGGCGAATGTGCATTCTGCAGAAAATTACCATATCTACGATTGCATGAACAAGAACTAGAGTCACTTGGTTGGATGGGTTCTGGCCATAATTTGGGGTAGTTTCCTTCATGAAAGTTGTTTGTATGTGTCTTAAATTGTTTCTGTAAAAATTTCAGGTCAATTGACCAAATCTACAGTGAGTTACGGCCAAATGAACAGTTGGTCAATTCTGCAGAGGCAGTTTCAGGGTATCCGGATTGGGGCCAAGTTTTGGTCCTCTTGATTTGGTCTTTTGGGCATGGTTTCTTCAGCAAAAAATGTGCCATTATAAGCCTAGTTTCATGTCCAATTGGCCAAATTAAATTGGACAAACACACCTAAGTTATGGCGAAGGCAAAGGGACCGAATTTTCGGTCCTATGCTCTTGTCTAGGCGATTTATACCTTGACTTTGCCATACCATTTTTCAGTCCATAATGTATTCAAAATACCTCAAATGGTCACTTATTGACCATTAGATTGTTCTTTAACAGTTTAGTAAGTCAAGTCAATTTTTCATGCTTCAAAACCCTAATATCCAATGCAATTTACCCATAAACCTCAACTAGCACCCTAATTCAACATCTATATAGGTATATAGCTTAAACATAACCTCCAATTCATGCTAAGTCCATTAAAAACATCCAGAACCATTCCTCTATTAGGGCTGCCGAAATTCAAGTGTTCATACCCATAGGTTTTTTGTTCATTTAAACTACAAATCTTACTAAGTTCAAGTCCAAAATCATAGAAATAAAGAGTTTAATGGGTATAAGTGCACTAACCTCAAGTGGCAGAATTTTCCAAGCCCTTAAACCTCACTTTCTTTCCTTTTGTTGGCTGCCAAAAGCTTGTTTAAGGTGTGTAGATTAATTTTAGTGAAGATGACTTAGGGTTTTGGGGTGAGGTTTGAGAGCTTGAAAATGAAGAAAATGGAGGTTTGGCTATGGAATTTTGAGAGCTACGGGTAGCTTTTGTGGGAGTGGTGGCTGCTGGAAATTTTGTTAATTTGGTCTCTATTTAGTCCTTTTTATTTGTTGGTTAATTAGTTGTTTAAATAGGATTGGTTATAGTTTTTAAATGACATCTTCATGATGTCATTAATAAGCATTTTTCTTATTTTCTTTTTTCTTCCTTCACTACTCAATTTCAATTTAATTTCTAGCAATATTTCTTCATATTTTATGTCATATTAATTATTTACTCAACTGGACAAGTCGGCCAAAAATCACCTCGAAAGGCGAAATGACCAAAATGCCCTCCGTTTGGCTTAACGGGTCAAAATCGTTTGTACCGATTGAAAAATTTTTTTAGGTATTTTCTTGGCATTCTAATGCCATGGGAACCTCAATTACCCTTCTCTGGAGTCCCAAAAATTATTTTATAATTTTTCCCCCGGGTCTAGGGCTCCTCGTTGCGAGAACCGCAACTTCCCTCCGGTTACCCATTGCTTGGGCACCGGCTCATTTTGCTTGGTTGTATTTTATTTCTAAAATTTTTACTAAATTTTTCTTATTAGTATTTGAGTTAATTATGGTTCCTGACTTTAGTTTAAATATTTTTCCGGACATTCTAGGTGTCCGGACCGACACCGCCACCTAATAGTAGGATGTACGGAGTGGTTACCGGGAGGGTGTTACAACTCTTCCCCTCTAATTTAAATTTCGTCCTCGAAATTTACCTGATGCAAACAGTTGAGGGAACTGTTGCCTCATCGTCTCTTCACTTTCCCAAGTTGCCTCCTCGGTGTTGTGGTGCCTCCAAAGCACTTTCACCAATGGAATTTGCTTGTTTCTCAACTCTTTCACTTCCCGAGCCAAGATCCGTAGAGGTTCTTCTTCGTATGTCAAATCCATTGTATTTCAATTTCTTCTCTGGAGATGACATGTGAAGGATCCGAGCGGTATCTTACGAGCATGGATACATGGAACACATTGTGGATCTTATCCACTCGGTGGTAAAGCTAGCCTATAGGCCACTTTGGACCCACACGTTCAATGACTTCATATGGGCCAATGAACCTAGGGCTCAACTTACCTTTTCGTCCAAACCTCAACACTTTCTTCCATGGTGACACCTTGAGGAACACTTTGTCGCCAACCACAAATTCTATTTCTTTCCTCTTCAGGTCGGCATAGGATTTCTGTCTGTCTGAGGCAACCTTCAAGTTGGCTTTAATTAGTTTCACCTTCTCCTCGGCTGTTTCACAGTGCAGCCCTACTGATTTGTCTTCGCCAATTCAGTCCAAAGACACCTTGAGTTCTACATTTTCTCCCATACGCTTCATACGGGGCCATTTGGATACTAGCTTGGTAGCTATTGTTGTATGCAAATTACGCGATGGGAGGTATCTATCCCAACTTCCCTCAAACTCAATGACACAACTCCTCAGCATATCCTCAAGGACCTGACAAGTATTTCACGTTATTGTTATCATTTCAATTCAATATTTGTATCAATTTCATTGGTTTCAATTATTAACCTGGATTACTCTTTTCCATTGCCCATCCGTCGAGGATGGAAAGTCATCTTGAAATGGAGTTGTGTACCCAAGGATTCATGCAACTTCTTCCAAAATCTCGATGTAAACCTTGGGTCTCGATCGATATGATGGAAAGTGGAATTCCATGCGATCTAACTATCTCACTAATATACAATTACGCTAACCTCTCTAGTGAGTAGTTAGTCCTAATCGCGAGAAAGTGTCTTGACTTTGTCAATCTATCAACTATCACCCATCTCGCATCATGTTTCTTACGGGTGAGAGGTAGACCACTTACAAAATCCATGGTGACCGATCCCATTTCCATTCGGTATGCGTATAGGTCAGCAAACCCGATGGAACTTGATGTTCGCTTTGACTTCTCGACATGTTAAGCATTTAGTCACATAGTCGGCTATGTCCTTCTTCATACTGTGCCACCAATCTGGAGCTTGGATCATGATACATCTTTGTACTTCACAGGTGCATAGCATATATCTTGGTGTGTGCCTCTTTTAGAATCTCGGCTTTCAATTCCCCATTATCTGGTACACACAGTCTTCCTTTGTAGTGCAGACACCCATCTACTTTCACCTCATAGTTAGCTGCTTTTCCCTCTGGGATCTTGCTCATAATAGCCATTAACTTCTCATCTGCCTTTTGCCCATCCGATCTCTGCTGAGCGAGTTTGGCCTCACTTGCAACTCGGCCAAAATAACTCCATCTCGAACCAAAGATAGACGGGCATTCAATGATCTCAAAGTGTCATGGATTTTACGCTCAAAGCATCGTGACTACATTTGCCTTCCCAGGATGGTAGTCAATTACAGTCATAGTCCTTCAGGAACTCAATCCATCGCCTCTGTCTAAGGTTGAGCTCCCTCTGAGTTGGCAAATATTTTAGACTCTTGTGGTCTATGTAAATGTAGCACTTTTCACCATACAAGTAATGCCTCTATATATCTTCAGTGCGAAGATAATTGCTGCAAGCTCTAGATCATGGGTAGGGTAGTTCTGTTCATGTGGCCTTAGGCATGCGGAGGCATAGGCGACCACCTTCCCTCTTGCATCAATACACACCCTAACCCATTATGAGAGGCATCACTTGAGACCACAAAGTCCTTTCACGACCGGTGTGTTAACACTGGTGCCTCTGTCAACATAGCCTTCAACCTCTCAAACCCAGTGCGACATTTGTCATTCCAGTCAAATCTGACATTCTTGTGTAACAACTTGGTCATTGGAGCAGCTATTAGGGAAAATCCCTTTACAAATCTCCTGTAATACCCAGCTAGCCCCAAGAAGCTTCTGACCTCAGTTGTATTCCTGGGAGGCTTCCATTCCATCACTGCTTCTATTTTCTTGGGATCCACCCTAATCCCATCAGCTGACACTATGTGTCCAAGGAATGCAATCTCATTCAGCCAAAAGTCACACTTGGACAACTTAGCATACAGCTTCTTTTCCCGCAGGGTTTGCAGAACAATCCTCAAATGTTCATCATGTTCTTCCCTGGTCTTGGAGTACACCAGAATATCATCAATAAAGACCACTACGAACCGATCTAGGTATGGATGGAAGATACGGTTCATAAGGTCCATGAACGCCGCTGGTGCATTTGTTAGGCCAAAGGGCATCACCAGAAACTCATAATGCCCATACCGGGTCCTGAACGCAGTCTTGGGCACATCTACATCTTTCACCCTCAACTGATGATACCACGACCGAGATCAATCTTAGAAAATACTCCTGCTCCCTTCAACTGATCAAACAGATCATCAATTCTAGGCAACGGATATTTGTTCTTCACAGTCACTTTATTCAACTGCCGGTAATCAATACAAAGCCTCAAAGTCCCATCCTTCTTCTTTACAAATAGCACTGGAGCTCCCCATGGTGACACACTGGGGCGTATGAACCCCTTATCCAGCAACTCTTGCAACTGAGTTTTCAACTCCCTCAATTCCGTGGGTGCCATCCTATAAGGAGCAATGGAAATGGGTGCTGTACCCGGCAGTGTCTCAATAGCAAATTCAACTTCCCTTTCTGGTGGCAAACCAGGCAATTCTTCAGGGAATACCTCTGGGAAGTCTCTTACTGTGGGTATATCACTCAGGTTTGGCTTAGCCTGCCTAGTATCCACCACATGTGCTAGGTAGGCTTCACAGCCTTTTCTCATCATTCTTCTTGCAACTGTGGCTGAGATGACATTGGACAAGAAATCTGTCCTTTCACCCACAACTGTAATTTCATTACCCTCAGGGGTTTTCAAAGAAATTCTCTTCAATTTGCAATCAACTATTGCCTGATGACGTGACAACCAGTCCATTCCCAAAATCACGTCAAACTCATGGAAAGGCAACTCAATCAAGTCTGCCAAGAATTCATACCCCTGAATCCTTAAAGGGCAACCCTTGTATACCCTGTTCACTACCACACTGTGACCCAATGGATTAGTGACCAGAATGTCTTGGTCACTCTCCCCTACCAGTATCCGCCTTTCTACGGGTAGGTTGTTGCAAATGTAGGAATGAGTGGATCCTGGATCCACCAATGCATGCACAGGAGTATTATAGAGGGAGAACGTACCCCTGATGATGTCTGGGGCATCTTGCTCCTCCTGAGCTCTCAAGGCATAATTTACGCGGATGGTGCATTATCCGCCTCTCTTCGCTGGCTCGATGCAGCCTCGAGATGGTCCAACGACCGACTTGCGATTTTCTACCTCTCGTAGTGCAGACCGAGTCTATCTGCTTGTGTTGGAGCAGTTGTAGTAGTTCTGCGTGGACAGTTTCTCAGCTGATGCTCTGTCGACCCACATCTCAAGCAGGCACGATTACTCTCCAACACTCCCCTTGTGCCATTTAAGGCGGTGTGGACATGCGAGAAGATGTTGGGCTGGTCCTCGAACCCCATCCTCGGAGAGCGCCCACCGATGGTGTGGGTGACTCTCCTAGGGGTGAATCGTGGCTGGGCCCCGAGACCGACCACGACCACATGGCTGACCAAAACTCTATGCAGGAGGACCCTTAAACTTCTTCCCAAATCCAGGAGCAGAACTAGACTGACCTGGTCCCCTCTTCTCGTCTATCCCTTCTGGTCTGTTCACTAATTCTTACTTTTTCCACCTTTATTGCAGCTTCCACTAACTTGGTAAATTCTGTGATTCCCAAGGCAGTGAGCTGGATCTTGATGTTGTCCTTTAATCCCTCTTCAAATCTCTTGCATCTTTCAGCTTCATTTGGGACTATCTCCCTTCCATAGCGGCTTAATCGGACGAATTCTTTCTCATACTCACCAATCGACAATTGTCTCGCCTCGAGTTAATAAATTCTCTTCTTCTCTCTTCCGTATACAAGATCCACATATTTCTTCTTGAATTCAGAGAGGAAGAAGTCCCAAGTTACAGCTTCTGGCTGCACTTCACTGGACACAGTGTCCCACTACTCATATGCATCATCTTGCAGTAAAGAGATGGCAGCTTCCAGGTTTTGCTCTGGAGTGCAGTGGAGTTGTTTTAGTACTCTGCCTGCTGCTCAACAAATTCTACTGCACATGAGTCATCTTCTCTCTTGCCATAGAAGTCCACAGCTCCAAACTTCCTTAGCCTTTCTAGGTGTGATTTCTACTGTGGAGCTGGTGGTGGTGGTGGTGGTGCTGGCATTACCCCGGCCATTTGTCTAAAGAAGTCAGCCATTTGCTGAAACATGGCCTGTGGAGGCTGAGTGTGCTCGCTTGAGTGGCGGAGCGCATTCTCTCATGCCCAGGTCTCACCGTGCTGCAGTGGAGCATGACTCTCCACTTCCTCCTCAACGGCTCTCTGAGATGAAGGATCCATATCCTATTCAAAATAAGAAAGATAAACAGATCTGCGTTAGTGTCACCTCGACTCTTACAAATGCAATGCTTGGTATGGACTCAATCTAGGCCCAGAAACGCCTAAACCGTGCTCTGATACCACTAAATGTGACACCCCTTACCTGTGTACAGTATACCCGAGTAAGTAATGCCACACGGTGTACTGGCACACTCTAATATACCTTAATTTATGTCATGCCTTTGAAGCCAATTTATGAAATATGATTTATTTAAGCCATTTATCAAAATTATTATTCATTTGAGGTTCCGAAGATTTTAAAGAAAATCCGGCGGAGTACCGGCTAAAAATGGAGAAAACAGTTCTTCGGAACCTGTTAAAAACACTTCCAATATTTGTATTCCATCATCTCAACTCCAATATCCACAATCTCATCAATATTGCTCAAACATTCCTTTCTCATATACAAGCAATAAATAAATGCTCAAATTTTGCATTCATAGTCATCACTTTCATTATTTACATGAACATCAAAATATATTACATAAGTTCAAATACATATGAGAAAACAAAATTAAGTTACAAAATGTTAAAATAACACCTAATGTCCTACCAATGCACAGCAGACGTTGAGGTGACACGGACACTGAGCAGAACTGCCGGATGGACTCACCCAGTCTGTGGTCTACTGGGCTCACGATCGGTATCTCCAGTACCTACGCGTGGCAAAAGCAACGCGCTAAGCAATAATGCTTAGTGGTGCAATAATATAATAAAGAAAAATAGCAAGAAAATAAATGTGTATAGAATGTGTATGCTTTCTTTGTTTGGTGTTGGTATATTCATTATTTCATTAACTTTGTTCACTTTTATTCATTTAGTTGCCCCAAGTAACCTACACTAGACGACTGGACTGGATAACGGGTAAACTGGCACTGGGTATCTAATACCTCGGGCCATCATACCATCGGTCGCATATGCATCACCCGGTGTGCAACAGAACAGCTACCAAGCTGTAAATAATCTTAGGCACAAGGCCAAGTCTCAATGCAATGTCAGAATGGCTAAAAGCCATAAAATCACATAATGGCATTTTTGCCATGTGCAGTACTGCTAACTGAACCCTATTGGCATGCCAAACTATCCAAACCAATCTTGTTAGGTATACTAGGGCATTTGAAACTTTTAAATTCTTCAATTTGTAAATTTCATGTTTTGGTGTTACTATTCACCTCATTGGTCAACAAAAATGTTGACTTTTGGATAGAAAATATGTTCATTGACTTTGGCACTCCCAACATACCACATTTGGTGTTTAAAACTTGTTGGCATTAAGTGTTAATACCATTTCAAAGTGTAACTCAACACAAGCAGAATTTTCAGTTTTGGTGAGTCAACTTCACTGTTTCATTGGACACTGTTACTGTAGGAATTTGAAGAAATGTAAAACATGAAAGTTGTTCCTTATTTTGTCTAGTTGAATTTCCTTTTTTGAATCACTCCATTTGGAGTTTTTTAGCTCTAGATATGGTCCAAAGACCCAAGCTGGCCGAATGTGCATTCTGCAGAAAATTACCATATCTACAGTGCATGAACAGTAATTAGAGTCACTTGGTTGGATGGGTTCTGGCCATAATTTGGGGTAGGTTCCTTCATGAAAGTTGTTTTTCTATGTCTTAACTTGTTGCTGTAAAAATTTCAGGTCAATTGACCAAATCTACAGTGAGTTATGGCCAAATGAACAGTTACTGTTCATTTAGTCAATTCTGCAGAGGCAGTTTCAGGGTATCCGGATTGGGGCCAAGTTTTGGTCCTCTTGCTTTGGTCTTTTGGGCATGGTTTCTTCAGCAAAAATGTGCCATTATAAGCCTAGTTTCATGTCAAATTGGCCAAACTTCAATTGGACTAACACAGCCCAAGTTATGGCAGTGCAAAGGGTCTGAATTTTCAGTCCCTATGCTGCTGTCCTAGGGCAGTTTATACCTTGACTTTGCCATACCATTTTTCAGTCCAAATTGTATTCAACATACCTCAAATGGTCACTTATTGACCATTAGATTGTTCTTTAACAGTTTAGTAAGTCAAGTCAATTTTTCATGCCTCAAAACCCTAATATCCAATGCAATTTACCCATAAACCTCAACTAGCACCCTAATTCAACATCTATATAGGTATATAGCTTAAACATAACCTCCAATTCATGCTAAGTCCATTAAAAACATCCAGAACCATTCCTCTATTAGGGCTGCCGAAATTCAAGTGTTCATACCCATAGGTTTTTTGTTCATTTAAACTACAAATCTTACTAAGTTCAAGTCCAAAATCATAGAAATAAAGAGTTTAATGGGTATAAGTGCACTAACCTCAAGTGGCAGAATTTTCCAAGCCCTTAAACCTCACTTTCTTTCCTCTTGTTGGCTGCCAAAAGCTTGTTTAAGGTGTGTAGATTAATTTTAGTGAAGATGACTTAGGGTTTTGGGGTGAGGTTTGAGAGCTTGAAAATGAAGAAAATGGAGGTTTGGCTATGGAATTTTGAGAGCTACGGGTAGCTTTTGTGGGAGTGGTGGCTGCTGGAAATTTTGTTAATTTGGTCTCTATTTAGTCCTTTTTATTTGTTGGTTAATTAGTTGTTTAAATAGGATTGGTTATAGTTTTTAAATGACATCTTCATGATGTCATTAATAAGCATTTTTCTCATTTTCTTTTTTCTTCCTTCACTACTCAATTTCAATTTAATTTCTAGCAATATTTCTTTATATTTTATGTCATATTAATTATTTACTCAACTGGACAAGTCGGCCAAAAATCACCTCGGAAGGCGAAATGACCAAAATGCCCTCCGTTTGGCTTAACGGGTCAAAATCGTCTGTACCGATTGAAAAAATTTTCTAGGTATTTTCTTGGCATTCTAATGCCATGGGAACCTCAATTACCCTTCTCTGGAGTCCCAAAAATTATTTTATAATTTTTCCCCCGGGTCTAGGGCTCCTCGTTGCGAGAACCGCAACTTCCCTCCGGTTACCCATCGCTTGGGCACCGGCTCGTTTTGCTTGGTTGTATTTTATTTCTAAAATTTTTACTAAATTTTTCTTATTAGTATTTGAGTTAATTATGGTTCCTGACTTTAGTTTAAATATTTTTCCGGACATTCTAGCTGTCCGGACCGACACCGGTCACCGGAACAGTAGGATGTACGGAGTGATTACCGGGAGGGTGTTACACATTCAAATACATCAAACCATACAATAACACCCCCATACACATGCTGGCTAAATTTCAGCTTGGTCCCTCAACAATTTGTTTTATTTCATTTTAAGTTTATTTACAAGTTAATCAAGCTAAAAACACAACAAATAAACCAATTTTGCATCTTAAATCACTAACCTTGTTAGGTGTCTTTAAGCTTTCTTTTCTTCTTTCTTTGGTGACCAATCTCCTTCTCAAGTGACTAGAACAAGTTTTTATGAAGCAATGATGGGAGAAGTTGAGGTTTAGTAAGGATTTTAAAGCTTGAGTGCAAGCTTTAACAGAAGATCAACAATGGAGAAGTGAGGGTGAGTGAGGCGGCAACATGGGTAAAAGAAGAAGACAATGAATTTTTTTTCTTTTCCTTTCTTTTATTTATTTTGTCTTATGGAAGACCCCAAAAAATCCATTTAATTTAATTTATTAATTATAGGATTTATGGCATCATGCATGATGTCATCTTCCTACACCTTTTTCATTTTCTTTCTTTTTTTTATTTTTCTATTAGTTCTTTAATTTAATTCTCGATTTTGAAACTTTCTTTTCTCCGATTTTATTTGACAGTTAGGTCAGGAGTCAGCTCTCGGGGTCAATTGACCAAATTGCCCCTTGCCGATTCAACCCGGTTTGCAAATAATTCAATGTTTCTTCCGGCTCCCTGACCTAATTATTTGACTGACTTAACAATTCTTTTTCACGATTTTCTCTTTTCCACTGTGTTCGTAATGGTCCTAAGGACCGCGGCATCATATTTTACGGTTCGAAATTCGAGTTTAAATCGACTTCGCAGTCGTTCCCGAGAAGGTCACCCATCGCTGTGACTCTCAGCTCGTTTAACTTCTTATGTTTTGTTTTTCTTATTTATACTTAACTAATTGGCAATTACTAATTATTTGTTTTTATAAGTTATCTAGTTGTCTTAGATGTGGTTCTAATCCCCTTAATTGTCTGGACCGACACCGGTCATCGGAACAGTGAGATCTACTAGGCTATGCAAATGGGGATGTTATAATTGGACAGCAGTGTCATAATTTCTCGTTTAAAATTAGGGTTAGAACTAACATCGCAGTCACTTCCCGGTAAGGTCACAAATCGCTATGACCCCCGGCTCATTTAATCTTTTATGCTTTGTTTTTCTTATTTATACTTAATCTTCTAGTCAGCACTATTTATTTTCGTTCAGGGCTTTTCTAGGTGTCTTAAATATGGTTCTAATCTTCTTAATTGTCCGGACCAACATCGGTCACCTGAATAGTGTAATATACCAGGCTATGCATATAGGGGTGTTACAATTCTTCCCCCCTTAAAATAATTTCCTCTCAAAATTTCACTTGATATCAATCTCTGAACAGCTGTGGGTGTTGTTTACTCATGTCCTATTCTCATTCCTAACTAGCCTCCTGGCCTGAATGATGGTTCCACAGCACTTTAACCTATGGTATTTGCTTGTTCCTCAACTGCTTCGCTTCATATGCCAGAATCTCTATGGGTTCTTCCTCATATGTGAGATCTCGATTTACCTCAATCTCTTCTACTGGTAGTACATGAGATGGATCGGATCTATACCTCCTCAACATGGACACATGGAAGACATTATGTATCTTCTCTAGCTCTGGAGGTAATGCCAAATGATATGCCCAAGGACCCACTCTTTCTAGAACCTCATATGGTCCAATGAAGCGAGGACTCAGTTTTCCATTTCTGCCAAATCTCATAATTTTCTTCCAAGGAGAAACCTTGAGGAATACCTTATCACCCACTACATATTCAATATTTCTCCTCTTCAAATCGATGTAGGACTTCTGACGGTCTGCTGTAGCCTTGAGTCGATCCCTGATCAGTCTGATTTTCTCCTCTATTTATTGAACAATTTCTAGCCCAATCATCTTTCTTTCACCCACTTCATCCCAACACAAGGGAGTTCTGCACTTTCTGCCATATAGAGCTTCATATGGAGGTATCCTAATGCTTGATTGGTAGTTGTTGTTGTAAGCAAACTCAATCAAAGGCAAGTGTGTATCCCAACTACCCTCAAACTGTTAGTAGTATGCCCTAGAGCATATCATTTAGTATGTATCTTGTACATAATTTTATTAATAAAAGGCATTTCCACTTTTCCGTTTACATAATATATTTATGTGTAATAGAAAAGGTCCATTGATATTTTGTTAGAAATATTATTCTTAAGTTGTTAAGAATATGAGTGACAATATTTCTAGCACAAAGTATCATAAATAGGTTCACAATCGAGGATACTTCATAATAAGGACATGACTTATCCAGAAAGATTGTATTCATGTTTGTTCCCAAGTTATTTATATGAGATATAAATAAGATGGAATGGTGAGTCTCATGCCATATAACAAACATGATAGGCACTTATAAATGATAAGTAGGCCGAACCAGTGACACTTATGACAAGCACATGGAGTTTACTCTTGTCAATGTTTTGTCATAAATCATATCGATGCATATAATCTTTAGACTGAGATAGCACAGTTATCTTGTATATAGGTAGTTTGAGTTTGATCTTTGCTTTCATACTTGTACTATGTATGGGTATATGGGCATGTGTTGGCTCCTGCTAGTTATATATGGAGGTAGGTGTTGATAAAGATGGAATCTGTTCCTCTAAGTAAATAGAGATAAAATCCTATGTTCATTTAATTGTTCTTGATGTTTCAAGTTCTGGCAGACAGATAGATTTATTGAAAAGCGTTTACGATGAGAAAATCTTTTAATCAAGAACTGGAATTAAAAGAGAACATAATATTCATAGCAAATGGAGTTTGACATAAACCATGACTCCTTTGAGTTGGGATTTTGTAATGAGAGATTCTAGTGCATGGTAACATATGATTATAGGTTCATTTAAGGTAAACCTTATTACTAATTGGGTGGCCATGGCATGCTATGCTAGGTGTTAACCATGGTCTATGAGGTTCATAAAATGATTTAGAGAAATCATTTATGGTAAAAAGAGTTCGATGATATTAAGAGTTGATATCATTACTCATTGCCAATTAGTGATGAGCCTAGTAAGTCACACACATACACAAGTTATCACCTATTTAAATATGATTTAATTAATTAATTAAAGAGTTTAATTGATTAATTAAATAGGTTTGGTTTGCAATTAGATTGCAAAGTCCCTAGCATGACTTGAAACCAAATCTAGATTATTGGATGTGTAGTATAAATTAAATTTATATTTAAAGTGTTTAAATATGAATTTAATTGATCAGAAATTAATTAATAAAGATTAATTAATTAATTTATATTTGATATAAATTAATTAGAAGAAGAAAATAATTATTTTGGGTTAAGAACTCAAAATTAAGACACAGGGGCATTTTGGTCATTTCACAGTGTGACACGTGGCACCATGAGATGGTGACACATGGCATAACACATAAGCTTGCCAAATGTTTTTTAATCATGTAAGATGATTAAAATCAAGATTAAATATAGGTTTGACACTTGGCACAATGTGATTGGGTCACTTAAACCTAGAGCTAATCAAAATGTGACATGTGGCTAGGGTTTAATCTGTTAACCTAGCTATTTAAGTGTGGTTATGAAAAGAAAACATAACCAGCAGCCTCTCCTCTCAATTGTCACGCCACTTTGAGCCTCTCCAGCTATTTCTCTTCATCTCTCATCAATTCAAAGAGATTAGCCATCAATCTCTTGAATTAAGAACGCTAGAAATTGTTTCTAGTGTCCTGTTTACATCTCTAATCTCTTAAAAGGCAGAACTTGAATTTCTAATTAATAGAAAAGGCTTTAGAAGCTGTTCAAGGGCTGCCATAGGTGTTCTTGGTGTGGACAAGCTAGAGGGACAACATCTGGTGTCCTGAAGACGAATCTCAAAGGCGCAGACACGCTGCAGCACATCAAGAGGTTAGTGTAATCGTTCTTGATTTAATCTAGGGTTCTAAAATTAATCTGATTAATTTTAAAATCTTAAATGGCAAATACAGATCCAAAAATATATTAAAAGAGTTTTAATATGTTGTTTATCATTGAAATCAAATAGATAAAAATAAATCTTGGATGGTGCATGTGACCCTAGGTGAAAATTTTTGAATTCAATGGTATAATCTTGTGTTTTTCACGCTTCCGTTCCTTCAATTGGTATCAGAGCCACTATATTTGCCATTTAGATTGTTGATTATATAATTTAATTGTGTGTTTGATCATGAGATCAAGAGATTCATTGCTGGTTGGATCATGAGGTGTGGCGGCACACATGGTGAAGCCACCATTGGTGGCGGCAACAATGGTTCCATGGGTGATTCAAGGTTTGGCTTTTAATTCTACAATTGTTGTATGATCTAAGGCCTATTCTTTGACTAATTAAAGTGTTTAATTAGTTGTTTTAATCACACAATTAAATTATGATTCAAATCAGAATTTTAAAAAATGTTTGAATGTGATTCAAATCTGAATTTTAAAAGTTGTTTGAATGTGATTCAAATCTGAATTTTTAAAGTTGTTTGAATCATATTTAAATCTGATTTTTTAAAATTGATTCAATAAAATTCAGATCTGATTTTTTTTAAAAATATTTGAATGTGATTCAAATTTGATTTTTTTAAAAATATTATGAATGTGATTCAAATCTGAATTTTTGAAGTTGTTTGAATGTGATTCAAATCTGAATTTTTAAATTTGTTTGAATGAGATTCAAATCTGAATTTTTAAATTTATTTGAATCATATTCAAATCTGGATTTTTAAGTTGAATATGAGATATTCAATTTAATTTAAGTATGTATGTTTTATTTAATTGTTAAATAGTGATATGCATGATGGATGATCATGGACTATAAAAGACCAATGTGATTGGATTTATTTCTTTTATGTTTCTTTGGGATTGTAAATTAATTTATTTTAATTTATTTTGGGCATGTATTATTAAGTTTGTAATATTTTTGGGTTGTAATTTCATTTATTTAAGTTCTTGTAAATTCGCCTTGGTATGCCAAGGATTACTATGTAATATTGGATTGCAAGAAGTTCAAGGAGGTCAAGAGCATTGGTGGGACCAGTGGGAGGAATTCAATATCAAGTGTTGATTATGTACTCCTTCAGCAACTCTTGTAAAATGAATGAATGAAATGCACCTAGGAATGCCCTGATTCAATTCTTGGTGGCTCAGAATTGAATCCCTTAGAAAGTCCATGATCATACCATATTTACTGCTTATCCATGAATGCATGAGATGTATGGGAATGTATGCAATTATATGATATATGCATGCAAAATGGATAATGTGCAAAGTGAGACCTTAATAGTAAATAGAATGACCATTAAATCTTCCAAATAAATGATTAAGTTGGAAATGCTATAATTAAAGTAATTATAACATAGGCCCTCCATTGGGGCAATTATTTTAAGAAATTTTAAATAGTTGCATAAGATGCAATTTATTTAAGAGATTTTCTTAAGAATAATTGTTAAGCATGAGATGTTGTAAATATGTAAATGGTTTAGTTTCCAATATTGGATGTACCTGAGGACATTAAAATTATTTGCATAATTACTGGCTCAATGGGATCAACTTAACTAATGCAAGATAAGTCAATAATGGATGTACCTGAGATTTTGAGCATTAGGGGCTAGGTAAAGGATTGAACCTCACATGAGATGTGATGGGCAAGGAGTTGCTCACTTATAGTTTATTGTAATTCCAATAATGGATGTACCTGAGGATGATCAATAGAATTATAAGAATTTAATCACCCACTAGAAATCCATCCAACTAGGATTTCCGTTTTCTACTTTGGAAGTGTAGGATTCGCTAAGTTAGTGGGAGGACCAATTTGATTGAAAGACCATAATCATATTTGGTTAATTACATGATACATTTACTAATTAATCTGGTTATTTATGCAATTAATTTTCTGATAATAATGAGCACAGAACAACCACCACCATCCAATATCCTTGCAAGCATACTTGATCACATGAGTTGACAAGACCTAATCATGCGATTGGCTAAGAAATTTGAAACTTGTCTTGAACCTTGAACATATAGGATATGTTCTAGATTCAAATGTTCCTGGTCCCTTACCTCCAGAGGCCACTTAAGAGGAACATGAAACTTTGGACAAGTGGAAGGAGCATGATATGAGAGCTAAGTGTTACATGTTTGCTTCCATGAGTAATGAGTTACAGAAGCAGCATGAAAACTTGCAGAGTGCAAGTGAGATCCTCCTTCACCTACAAGAGTTGTATGGTGAGCACAGTAGGAATGCTAGGTATGAGATATCTAGGCAGCTGTTCCACATGAAGATCTCTGAGGGACAGAATGTTGGGGATCATGTCCACAAGATGATTCGACTAATTGAGTAGTTGGAACATCTTGACTTCAACATGGATTTCCAACTACAGACGGATTTGATCCTTCAGTCCCTTCCTGAGTCTTTTGGGAATTTTGTGACAAATTTCCATATGACTAAACAGGAATGCACCTTAGCTGGTTTACTCAACATACTGGTTATTGCCCAAAAGAATATGCCAGGCAATAAAGGAAAAGAGGTAGCTTTGGTTGCATCTTCTTCTGCTAGAAAGTCCAACAAGAAGAAGGGCAATAAGAAAAAGAAACCTTAGATTCCTGGTCCTTCCAAGAAAATAGCTAAACAGAAAAGGAAGACTAAAGCTGATAAAGGCAAAGGAAAGTGTTTCCATTGCCAATAGGAAAGTGTTTCCATTGCCAATAGGAAAGTGTTTCCATTGCCAGTAAGAAAGTGTTTCCATTGCCAGTAAGAAAGTGTTTCCACTGGCCTGAGTATAGCAATCTAATTGAAAGCAATGCCGTGGTGAAAACCAACTCAAGTTCAAAATATATTTGGCACTTAAGGTTACGTCATGTTGCAGAAGATAGGATTACAAAATTGGAGAAAATGGGATTCTATCCTTATTAGGCTCTGAGCCTACTTCAACTTGTGAATCTTGTCTTCAGGGCAAAATGACTAGATCACCCTTTGTTGGACAAGGGCTAAGAGCTGAAAATATTTTGGAGCTAATACATAGTGATGTATGTGGTCCATTTAAAGAAATGGCTAGAGGGGGCTTTCATTATTTTATTACCTTTACTGATGATAAATCAAGGTTTGGGTATTTGTATTTGATGAAATACAAACATGAATCCTTTGAAAAGTTTAAGGAATTTAAATCTGAAGTAGAAAATCAAACAGGAAAAAGTATTAAAGCTCTTCGATCAGATCGTGGAGGTGAATATTTGAGTACTGAATTTGATGAATACTTGAGAGAGCATGGCATTGTTTCTCAGCTGACTCCTCCAGGAACACCACAACTGAATGGTGTATCTGAAAGGAGAAATCATACCCTATTGGATATGGTACGTAATATGATGAGCTATACTGATATGCCAATCTCCTTTTGGGGATTTGCATTAGAATCAGCTTTATATATTATGAATAGGATTCCATCAAAATCAGTTTCTTCCACACCTTATGAGATATGGCATGGAAGAAAACCAAGTCTTAAGCATGTTAAGATTTGGGGTTGTCCAGCTTATATCAAAAAGCTGAACACTGATAAATTGGAGACCAGATCAGAAAGAGGTCGATTTGTTGGATATCCAAAAGATAGTTTTGGATATTATTTTTATTTGCCTACTTCACAAAAGGTTGTGATAAGTAGAGATGCCATATTTCTTGAACAACAGTTTGTTCAAGAAGGAGGCAAAGGAAGGCAAATAGAGTTAGAATTGGAGAATTCTGACCAACCAGCATCGATGGATATAGATCCATCTAGTCAACCTATACCCGTTGATGAAACATCTACAGCTGTTCCTCGTAGAACAACCAGGGTATCTCACCCACCAGTGAGATATGGTTTTCTTCATGAAGAAGAACAAGAGTTGTCTACTCATGAAGAAGTAGATCATGGGGATGATCCACTTACCTATGAAGAAGCTATATCAGATATAGACTCTTCAAAATGGATTGATGCTATGATATCCGAGATTGATTCCATGTATAAGAATCAAGTTTGGGATCTTGTTGACCCACCTGAAGGTATTGTACCTATAGGGAACAAATGGGTTTTCAAGAAGAAAATTGGTTCTGATGGAAAGGTAGAGACCTATAAGGCAAGGCTAGTAGCGAAAGAGTTTCGCCAAAGGCAAGGAATCGACTAGGAGGAGACTTTCTCGCCTGTTGCCATGCTTAAATCAATTAGGATTTTACTAGCAATAGCTGCATACTATGATTATGAGATTTGGCAGATGGATGTCAAAACAGCTTTTCTCAATGGATACATTGAAGAAAACATTTTCATGGAACAACCTAAGGGATTTGAATCCCAAGATGGTTCCAAGGTATGCAAGCTAAAGCGATCCATTTATGGGTTGAAACAAGTTTCGAGGAGTTGGAACATCCGTTTTGATGAAGCCATTAAATCCTTTGGTTTTATCAAAAATGAGGATGAGCCGTGTGTATATAAGAAGGTTAGTGACAGTGCTATCACTTTTCTTGTCTTATATGTGGATGACATCTTTGTTGATGGGTAATGATACGGTATGTCGACGACTATAAAGGTATGGTTGTCAAATACATTCTCCATGAAAGACTTAGGGGAGGCAACCTATATTCTTGGGATTCGCATCTATAGAGATAGAGCGAAAAGAATAATTAGTTTATCCCAAAGTCTATACTTGGAAAAGGTGTTAAAGAGGTTTAACATGCTTGATTCCAAGAGAGGATTGTTACCAGTGAGACATGGTATCCATCTTTCTAAAGAGATGTCTCCTAAGACACCTGAAGAATGAGATAAGATGGCAGGATTCCATATGCTTGGTATTGGAAGTTTAATGTATGCAATGTTGTGTACTAGGCCGAATATCGCATATCTCGTTAGTTTGACTAACGGTATCAATCTAATCGAGGTTTGGAACCTTTGGATAGTCACAAGAATATCCTTAAGTACTTGAGAAGAACTAAGGATTTATTCTTGATTTATGGAGGTGGAGACTTGCAATTGGATGGTTATCCGATTACGATTTCCAATCGGATATCGATGATAGAAAGTCTACCTCTAGATATGTGTTCATTTGTAATGGAGGTGCGATCGGTTGGAAGAGTTCCAAGCGAGCACGCATGCAGATTCCACTCTCGAGGTTGAGTATATTCTTTGCATCGAGATCTTGCAAAGGAAGTATTTGGATAAAGAAGTTCGTGATAGAACTTACGTAGTTTCTTCCATTAAGTCGTGGTTCCACTACACCGTGACAATAATGGAGCGATCATCTGAACTAAGGAACTAAGGTCTCACCAAAATCCAAACACATAGAAAGGCACTACCATATTATCGGGGATATAGTTGGGCAAGGCGATATAGCCATGCGAGAAAATATAACATCGACTAAAAACCGGTGATCCATTCACTAAGCCTTTGTCACAAGCTCAATTAGACCGACATCTTGAGAAGATGGGTCTAAAATATTGTAATGAATGGCTCTAGTGCTAGTGGGAGATTGTTAGTAGTATGCCTAGAGCATATCATTTAGTATGTATCTTGTACATAATTTTATTAATAAAAGGTATTTCCACTTTTCCGTTTACATAATATATTTATGTGTAATATAAAAGGTCCATTTATATTTTGTTAGATATATTATTCTTAAGTTGTTAATAATATGAGTTAAAATATTTCTTGCACAATGTATCATAATTAGGTTCACAATCGATGATACTTAATAATTAGGACATGACTTATCCTTAAAGATTGTATTCATGTTTGTTCCCAAGTTATTTATATGAGATATACTTAAGATGGAATGGTGAGTCTCTTGCCATATAACAAACATGATAGGCACTTATAAATGATAAGTAGGTAGAACGGTGACACTTATGACAAGCACATGGAGTTTACTCTTGTCAATGTTTTGTCATAAATCATATCGATGCATATAATCTTTAGACACGAGATAGCACGTTATCTTGTATATAGGTAGTTTGAGTTTGATCTCGCTTTCATACTTGTACTATGTATGGGTATATGGGCATGTGTTGGCTCCTGCTAGTTATATATGGAGGTAGGTGTTGATAAAGATGGAATCTGTTCCTCTAAGTAAATAGAGATAAAATCCTATGTTCATTTAATTGTTCTTGATGTTTCAAGTTCTGGCCAGACAGATAGATTTATTCGTAAAAGAGTTTCTGATGAGAAAATCTTTTAATCAAGAACTGGAATTAAAAGAGAACATAATATTCATAGCAAATGGAGTTTGACATAAACCATGACTCAAAGAGTTGGGATTTTGTAACAGAGAGATTCTAGTGCATGGTAACATATGATTATAGGTTCATTTAAGGTAAACCTTATTACTAATTGGGTGGCCATGGCATGCTATGCTAGGTGTTAACCATGGTCTATGAGGTTCATAAAATGATTTAGAGAAATCATTTATGGTAAGAAAGAGTTCTGATGATATTAAGAGTTGATATCATTTCTCATTGCCAATTAGTGATGAGCCTAGTAAGTCACACACATACACAAGTTATCACCTATTTAAATATGATTTAATTAATTAATTAAAGAGTTTAATTGATTAATTAAATAGGTTTGGTTTGCAATTAGATTGCAAAGTCCCTAGCATGACTTGAAACCAAATCTAGATTATTGGATGTGTAGTATAAATTAAATTTATATTTAAAGTGTTTAAATATGAATTTAATTGATCAGAAATTAATTAATAAAGATTAATTAATTAATTTATATTTGATATAAATTAATTAGAAGAAGAAAATAATTATTTTGGGTTAAGAACTCAAAATTAAGACACAGGGGCATTTTGGTCATTTCACAGTGTGACACGTGGCACCATGAGATGGTGACACATGGCATAACACATAAGCTTGCCAAATGTTTTTTAATCATGTAAGATGATTAAAATCAAGATTAAATATAGGTTTGACACTTGGCACAATGTGATTGGGTCACTTAAACCTAGAGCTAATCAAAAGGTGACATGTGGCTAGGGTTTAATCTGTTAACCTAGCTATTTAAGTGTGGTTATGAAAAGAAAACATAACCAGCAGCCTCTCCTCTCAATTGTCACGCCACTTTGAGCCTCTCCAGCTATTTCTCTTCATCTCTCATCAATTCAAAGAGATTAGCCATCGATCTCTTGAATTAAGAACGCTAGAAATTGTTTCTAGTGTCCTGTTTACATCTCTAATCTCTTAAAAGGCAGAACTTGAATTTCTAATTAATAGAAAAGGCTTTAGAAGCTGTTCAAGGGCTGCCATAGGTGTTCTTGGTGTGGACAAGCTAGAGGGACAACATCCGGTGTCTGAAGGCGAATCTCAAAGCGCGACACTGCGGCACATCAAGAGGTTAGTGTAATCGGTCTTGCTTTAATCTAGGGTTCTAAAATTAATCTGATTAATTTTAAAATCTTAAATGGCAAATACAGATCCAAAAACATATTAAAAGAGTTTTAATATGTTGTTTATCATTGAAATCAAATAGATAAAAATAAATCTTGGATGGTGCATGTGACCCTAGGTGAAAATTTTTGAATTCAATGGTATAATCTTGTGTTTTTCACGCTTCCGTTCCTTCACAAACTCCATCACACAAGCTCGTAGCATATCCTCTAAGATCTGAATTACCCTATCAGACTAGCCATCTATCTATGGGTGGAATTTCATGCTGAAGCTCAATCTAGTTCCTAGGGCTCTCTGAAGACTACCCTAGAATCTAGAAATGAACCTAGGATCTCTGTCAGATATAATCGATACTAGCACTCCATGCAGTCTCACTATCTCATCAATGTACAGTTTAGCCAATCTCTCTAGACTGTAGTCCATCCGAACTGGCAAAAAATGAGCAGACTTGGTCAATCTATCCACTATAACCCATACTGCATCATGGCTCTTTTGTGTTCTTAGAAGTCCCATCACAAAATCCATTGTTATTCATTCCCATTTCCATTCAGGTACTGGCAATGGATGTAACAAACCAGCTGGTACATGATGTTCTGCGTTCACTTGCTAACAAGTTAGGCATTTGGGGACAAAATTACCTACATCCCTCTTCATACCCATCCACCAGTAATGCTCTTTTAGCCCTTTGTACATTTTAGTGCTACCAGGGTGCATAGAAAAAGGAGGCCCATGTGCTTCCTTCATAATGATCTGTCTCAAGTCTACATCATTAGGAACACACATTTTACCTTGATGTAACAGTAGACCATCATCTCTCACAGAGAATTTAGTTTTCTTTCCCTGTCGGGCTTCTCCTAGTATTTTCTGATATCTTTCATCATTTTGAGCAGCCATTCTGATCTGATCAATCAATACTAGCTGTACATGCCATGCAACTACTGTCCGTCCCTCATCAATAACCTCTAAGATGGCATGCAGTGCTTTTAATTCATGCACCATGGATAAAGGAGAAACTCTTAGACTTGCCATAGTCTTACGACTTAAGGCGTCAGCCACCACATTTGCTTTCCCTGGCTGGTAGTCTATTAGATAATCATAGTCCTTTATCAGCTCTAACCATCTCCTTTGTCTCAAATTCAATTCTTTCTGGGTGTCCAAGTACTTCAAGCTCTTGTGATCTGTGTAGATGTAACACTTCTCCCCATATAAGAAGTGTCTCTAGATCTTAAGAGCAAATACAATAGTTGCAAGCTCCAAGTCATGTGTCAGATAATTCCTCTCATGCGGTTTCAACTGGCGTGATGCATATGCAATGACATTTCGATCTTGCATCAGTACACAGCTTAACCCATTGTGAGAAGCATCGATGTAAATAGTATACTCTTTACCCGAGGTAGGTAAAGTAAGGACTGGAGCTTCAGTCAAACATCTCTTTAACTCATCAAAACTCTGCTGGCATTTATCTATCCACTGAAATTTCACATCTTTCTGAAGCAGCTTGGTCAGGGGAGAAGCCAACATAGAGAACCCCTTCACGAATCGGTGGTAGTATCCAGCTAAACCCAGAAAACTGTGAATTTCTGTGACAATCCTGGGTGGCTTCCAATTAAGGATAGTTTTAATTTTACTAGGATCTACCTTAATGCCCTCTGTCAATACTATGTGCCCCAAGAAAGAAATTTCTTTCAGCCAAAATTCACATTTCGACAATTTTACGTATAGCTGTTTCTCCCTCAAAGTCTGTAGTATGATCCGCAGATATCTATCATGTTCCTCTACACTCCTCGAATACACTAAGATGTCATCAATAAACACCACCACAAACTAGTTGAGGTATGGTCTGAAGATAGCATTCATCAAATCCATAAAAGTAGCCAGAGCATTAGTTAACCCGAATAGCATAACCAAGAACTCATAGTGGCCATATCGAGTTCTAAAAGTAGTTTTAGGGATACTCTGCTCTTGCACCTTCAGCTGATAATTACCCGATCTCAGGTCAATCTTAGAGAACACAGCTGCACCCTTCAACTAATCAAACAAATCATCAATGTGGGGCAATGGGTATCTATTCTTTATTGTCACCTTATTCAACTGCCGGTAATCAATACACGAGCGGAGAGTGCCATCTTTCTTCTTAACAAACAACATTGGCACTCCCCAAGGTGACATACTAGGGTGAATGAAACCCTTGTCAAGTAGTTCTTGGAATTGCACCTTCAACTCTTTTAATTCTGCTGGTGCCATTCTGTAAGGTGTTATGGAGATTGGATCCACACCAGGCATAACATCAATCTCAAACTACACCTCTTTTTTTTGGAGGTAGTTCTGGCAACTCATCAGGGAACACATCCGAAAAGTCACATACTGTAGGGATGTCCCTCCATGCTGGACTCCCCACTTGGGTGTCTATCACATGTGCCAAGTATGCTTCACACCCCTTTCTGATCATCTTTCTGGCTAGTGCAGTCAAAATGATGTTTGATGGCAATAGCTGCCTCTCCCCATGTATCACCACATTACCGTACTGAGGGAGACCAAAAATGACTATCTTCAGTCTACAGTCAATCATGGCGTGATGCCTGGCTAACCAATCTATGCCCAAGATGATGTCATAATCTCTAAAGGGCATTTCAATCAAATCTAACAGAAAAACATGTCCTTGGATCATCAAAGGACAATCTCTATACATTCTGTTGACCCTGACCTCTTGTCCTAACGGACTAGTTACTAGCACCTCAAAACCCGTTTTGACACACGGAATAGCAAGGGAACTAATGATGCTAGCACTAACATATGAGTGGGTAGAACCTGGGTCAAACAACACAAATACTTTTTAATCAGAGATAGAGAATGTACCGGCCACAATGTCAAAAGTTTCAGCTTCTTCCCTTCGTCTCAATCATGTAGACTCTGACCGGAGCACTACCTTGTTCTGACTGGTTTACTGTACCCTGGCTGATTGAGGTGTTGTCTCGACCTCTGCTTCTACCTCTGCTAACTGGTTGTGAACCTTTGGTAATAGAACTCTGAATATATCCTTCTGCAGTAGTAGAAGGTGGCCCAAATTTACGGGCACTAGTACAGTCTTTAGCTAGATACCCCGTACCCTCGTAGTTAAAACAAGCTTCTGAAGCCCAGTAACATATCCCTCCATGGGTCTTACCACATGTCACACCAAGGCGGAGAGGGTGAGAACTCCTAGTCATCTGCTAACCAGACCAAGGGGGTCTCTGCCCAGAAAATCTTTCCCTTCCTGACTTTTTAGCTTTGCTTGATCCCCCAAAGTTCTTTCTTTTTCCAGTATTGCCATTGGAACTTTGATCCACTGACTTTTCACTTTTCTCTTTTTCTGATTTCTTTGTCTTCTCTATTTTCTCTTTCACCGGTGTCACCTCTAACTCAATTCTTTCTACCTCAAGTGCTTGGGAAATGAGTTTAGAGAAATTATTATGTTTAAATCTGACCACTTGTACTCTTAAACTAGGCTTCAAGCCCGTTTCAAACCTCTTACATCTTTCTCTGCTGGTAGAAAGTAAAATCGCCACATAGTGGCTCAGGCGGAAGAACTCCCTTTCATATTCGATAACTGATCTGCTTCCTTGTTTTAGACTTAAAAATTTCTGTAGCTTTTGGTCCACCATAAGCATCTGGGACGTATTTTTGTCTAAGGAAGTCATCCCAAGTCAGCACTGGAGGTTCCAACAAACTATGGAGAATGGTTTTCCACCAATCATACGCATCCCCCTGCAGTAGTGACACTGAATACTTGAATTTCAATTCATCTGTGCAGTACAGTTTCTTAAACACTTTATTCATTCTCTCCAACCACTGCTTTACCTCTAAAGGGTCCACTGTACCCTTAAACTCTATAGCCCCATACTTAATTAGCTTGTCATACTGCCTGGCTGGAGGTGGAGGTTACACCACAGGTGTCTAAAGTGGAGCTTGAGTAGGCAGGCTTCCAGCCATCTATTGGAACATCGCAGCCATCTGCTAGGCAAATTGTGCAGAAAACTGCAGCATTGGTCGGCTGGTGCCACTGATCTGCTACATTTTGAAGGGCTGGGGCTTCCCCTTATGCCTTAGCCTTTACAAATTGCTCAACTGAGTGGTCCCCTTCTTCCATTTCAATTCGAGGGTATTATACCTCCTGAACAAATAACACAAGGAGATTTTCCTCCGTTAGTTCATATTTATAATGTAATGCACTGTATGTATCAAATAAGGACATTGAGCAGTTGTACTTATAAAAGAAAATATACAAATTTACAAGTCAAAACATACTTTAAAAACTTGCTCTAATACCACTAAAACATGTCACACCTTACCCCTCTGTAAGGCATAACATGATCCCGTAGTATGCGTAATGAATTACCAAACTTCACCTACCGATAACCCATTAAATACATTATAAGGGATTTTAAAATAATTTTCTTACTTTTTGAAGGTGGTCAGCATTTCTAGTAGGTATTAAAAACATTTAATTGAAGTTTAAAAGTTAGGTAAAATATTTGACCATTTTTATTTTTGAGCAAATTTTGTAAAAATTTCAGCAAAGTGCCGTCTATAATTGAGAAAAACCAAAAATTTAACCTGTAGAAAAACACTTCCAATAATTCACTATACCAAATCCAACCTCCAACACACTCAAATTAATACAATTTACTCAACTTCCACAATTACATTCAAAATTTCACAGTTCACAATTCTCAGCTCAAATATTTTCAAAAATAACATTAAATAATTTCATACAGATTGCATTAAGGAAAAATTTATTTACATTCACTGGTCTTAATTTAAAAATAGAAAATCCAAACTAATATTATTACAAGTTACTGTACAACTGCTCAAGACAAATTACAAAATGCACATTCAGTCATATACATGAAATTAAATATGTACAAAAAGGGGTATAAATTAATACCCGACAAAAATCCAAAGGTAGTATTGTGGTCCTCAGCAGCTCACTCGGCTACTTTACTAGTCTCTCTACCTACGATAACAATAAAAAGCCATCGCTGAGTACAATTACTGTAACACCCCTCACCCGACTACAGTGTAGCCGAGCAAAGTGTGCTACATTCGGTGCCGGAGCACCCTATCTTATCTTACTTTATTCCTTTCATAATTTGATCTCATTATATTTTAATATTATTTATTTATTTTGACGGAGAAACCAGCGGAGTTTCCCCTATTTTATTACCAGTTGACGTGTTTTACTATTTACCTGTTTGAAAGTTTCAACAATATTTTCAGAATAAAGTCTTATCCATGCTAATCATAATTATCTCATCAATCATTCTCATAATTTTCTCATATTTCAAATCTCATTCATACATTTCAATTTCATAATCATTTCCATGCATACTCAATTCGTATGTAAGCATTCTCAAATTACATAAGCAAAATTTTCAAATTTCCTTAATTTACATAATTTACAAAATAATTACTGAATTTCATAATTTACATGATATACAAATTAATTACAATTTGCTAATTTATATTACAATATAAGAAATAATTAACATACACAAAATACATGATATGCTTAATGTGAGCCCTATCTACATGCATTCTTTGAGAGGTGACAACCTTTGACACTCTGCAGTCTGAACTCTCAAAATTTCGATCAAATGTCCGGTGAGTTCTAGCTTGATTACTGCGAGGAAACAATTCCATCGCGCTAAGCATTGCTGCTTAGTGGTGCAATAATATAACAAGGAAATAATATACAAATAAAGATAGACATAAAACAAAATTCAAATAATCAAGATTTATTTATACTTCACATGCGGTTTCTAAAATTTAATGTGTTATATCCTAATTTAGTCTTCTTTGAAAGTGTTTATTTGCTAATGTACAGTAATAATGTACAAAGAAAAATGATTTGAAAATAATAAATTTATGCTTATATTGTTATATAAGCACATTTGCAATATTTATTTATGTTATAATTTTCTTTGCTAATCTTTTAGCATTTTCTCTATACTTGCTAGGTTGTCTCAGTTATTTCATAATAAGTAAATTTTGATATCTGTCCAGTTCATTTCGATTCTTTCTAATAAATAACTATCCTAATTTATTTTAGGTCATCTTACTCATTTATTTTATTTAATTTCTAATATTTTTAATTGCTAATATTCTTAACTTATCTCAATAAATTACACTTGCCCAAGTAACCTCGACGGTGACTAAAGCTGGATAACGGTCGTTGGCCTTTGGACACCGCGATTGCCTCGGGCGTCATACCATGGGGCCTTGAGCGTCAACCACGTATGCAGTCAGTATGGCTAAAAAGCCATGATAACACATAATCGGGCGTAAAAGCCATGAATGTTGGCATAAAGCCATGAATACGAGCATAAAGCCATGAATACGGGCATAAAGCCTTTCGCAGTACTGCTAAAACAATACCCTATTGGCATGCCAATCTATCCAATCTGACACACGTGTCTAGGCAATACAAGGGCACATAATATCATTAAATATTAATATATTGTGTTTTATGAATTCATTATTTCATGAGAAATTTCAATTATAATTCATACATTCATTTGATCATTTATATGATCACAATTCACATCAATTATCCTTTTATACCATTGTACTCAAAATACTTCTCCTTTCTATAATAATGAGAACTAATGTCTCATTCATACATTAATATAGTTCATTTATTCATTCATTATGTTATTCATATTGATCACAATTCTAAACAATAGTTCACCTGTACCATTGTATTCAAAACATTTTCCTTTCTCATTTATACATTTAAGAATCTACTTATGTAATTACAAATTTTATATTGCAAGTTGAGTTACTAATATTTTATGAATTCCACTTGTGATGGGCATATAAGCCCTAACTATCTATTCACATCAATTAGGTGACTTATTTATCATGTTTCAAGTAATCCATGAAAATTTCATGGATTTCAAATTTATGCTCTTAATTTCCTTTTAACAGTTTTGACTAAGATGCATAGTCCACATTTGTCATACAATTCTAAGCATTTAAGCTTAGAATTGGTTCTAGGTCTTCATCTTAGGTTGTTACTCATTTTGATTACTATTCACCTTACTAGTCAACCAAAATGTTGACTTTTTCATACTTAAGGGATATGTTAATTCTAATTACACCAAGATCCCCCATTTTGAGTTTTACATTTGCTAGTATTAATTGCCAATTGCAATTTAAAGTCCCCTAGATGCATTTCTAATTTCAAATTTTGAATTTCAAGTTTTGGTGTCACTATTCACCTCATTGGTCAACAAAAATGTTGACTTTTGGATAGAAAATAGATGTATTGGTTTTAACACCCCAAACATACCACATTTTGTATTTAAAACTTGTTGGAATTGATTGCCATTACCATTTCTATGCTTAAAACCAAAAGGGCAGAATTTTCAGTTTTTGTAGCCTAATTTTACTGTTCCATTAAGCCCTGTTGCAGTGGGAATTTGAGGAAATGGTAAACATGAAAGTTGTTCCTTATTTTGTCTAGTTGAATTTCTTTTTTGAATCACTCCATTTGGAGTTTTGTAGCTCCAGATATGGTCAAAAAACCATAACTGGCCGGATTGCCAAAACTGCAGAATTACCAAATCTACAGTAACATGAACAGTGACTGTGACTGCCATTTGGGTTAGGTTTGGCTCATAATTTGGGGTAGGTTTCTTCATGAAAGTTGTTTGTCTATGTCTTAACTTGTTTCTGTAAAAATTTCAGGTCAATTGACCATTTCTACAGTGAGTTATGGCCAAATGAACAGTTACTATTCATTTGGTCATTTATGCAGGTGCTGTTGCAGGGTATCCGGATTGGGGCCAACTTTTGGTCCTCTTGCTTTGGTCTTTTGGGCATGGTTTCTTCAGCAAAAATGTGCCATTATAAGCCTAGTTTCATGTCCAATTTGCCAAACACCAATTGGACCTACACAGCCAAAGTTATGGCTGTCTAAGTGGACTGAAATTTTAGTCACCCTGCTACTGTCCCTAGGCAGCATACTCATTCACTTTGCCATGCTAAATTTCAGTCCAAATTATGGTCAACTTACCTAAAATGGTCACTAATTGACCCTTAAAATGTTCTCTAACAATTTCCTAAGCCAAGTCAAATTTTCACTTCTCAAAACCCTAATTCCCATCTCCATTTCACACTAGTTACCCTAGTTAACTAGCTAAGTCATTATCCACATAATTATGTACTTCAAACATGATCTCTAGTCCACTTTAAGTCCATCAAAAACACTAAATCTTGTTCATTCCTTAGTGCAGCCGAAATCCATGGTATGTATACACATGAATTTAGTCCATTTAGTTTACAAATTCCTACTAAATTCAAGTCCCTAACATGGAAATAAAGAAATCTTTGCATAAGTAAGCACTAACCTCTTGTAGGGCAGAATTTTATAAGCTTCAACTCCACTTTCTTTGCTTTTCTAGGCTGCCAAACACTTCCCCAAGTTGTATGGACAAGTTTTAATGAAAGGTTTCTAGGGTTTTATAGTGGAAATTCATGGGAAATGGAGGAAATGAAAGAAAATTTTCATGGAGGGAGGAAGAAGAGAGGGTCACGTTTTGAGGAAGAAGAAGAAGAAAATGACCAGAATTTTTGGTCTTTCTTTGTCTCTTTTAAGTGATTTAAGAAAGCTTGTTGAATGGTGATTGGTTGGGAGAAAGTAAATGACATCATCATATGTCATAAATGGGCATTTTTCTCATTTTCTATTCCTTTCTTCTCTACTTATTTTCAATTTAATTTTTAGCAATATTTATTCATATTTTGAATCATAATAATTATTTACTTAACTGGAAAAGTCGGCCAAAAATCACCTCTGAAGGCAAAATGACCAAAATGCTCTCCGTTTGGCTTAACGGGTCAAAATTGTCTGTATTGATTGAAAAATTTTTCTAAATATTTTCTTGGAATTCTAATGCCATAGGAACCTCAATGACCCTTCTCTGGAGTCCCAAAAATTATTTTATGAATTTTTCCCCAGGTCTAGGGCTCCTCGTTGCGAGAACCGCAACTTCACTCTGGTTACCCATCGCTTGGGCACCGGCTCGTTTAACTTGGTTGTATTTTATTTCAAAAATTTTTCCTAAATTTTTCTTATTAATATTTAAGTTAATTATGGTTCCTGACTTTAGTTTAAATATTTTTCGAGCGTTCTAGCTATCGGACCGACACAGGTCAGACGATAGGATATGCGTAATAGCTACAATGAGGGTGTTACAATTCTTCCCCTCTAATTTAAATTTCGTCCTCGAAATTTACTGGGTTTAGGTATCTAGGATAATTCTTTTACCTTCCTATTGCTCCCTCTTTCTACTTCTTTTATATATATGGTACTATTTTGTCTTTTCGAATCTATCATTATACACTTAGGCATATCATAAAGGAAATACTTTACCTCAAATTCACATCTGGGGCTTCTTGCTCCTCTCAAACAGGTGACATTTGGAAGTGGTGTTCTTGTTGTACTTGGTCCTTCCACGACCTGCATGCAGGTCCGTGGTAAATTCCTCTTAGGACAATCCTTTAGACGATGGTCTATGGCCCCACATCTATAACAGGCTCCAGTCAATCCCCTACATTCACCTTTATGCCACTTGTTACATGGCTACATTTTCTTGCTAGTCCTGTCGCACTCACTACTAGTGTTTTTGGTTGATCTCTTTTGTGTATAGGCCTGGGTCTAGATCTCCTACTTTGATCAGATGTCTGACTTAACTGTTCTCTCGGCCTCTTATTACTAGACTGTCCAAATTTCCTCTTTTGTTGATCACCACTCCTCTTGTTCCTCTTCATGAACACGCTAATATATTTCTTCTGAACTCTATCGGAAAGAATTCCCAAGTTACGTCGGTGGTTGCCTTTGCCTTGGTTACAACATCCCACCAGATGTCTGACTTCTTGTAACAATGAAACTGCACACTCCAAACTCTGTTCTGGTGTGCAATAGAGCTGCTACAAGACTCTTTTAGTCCTTTCTAACCAATACTCAGCTGCTACAGAATCGTCTTCCTTTCTACCATTGAAATCTACAGCTCCATATTTCCTAATTTTTCCTAGAGGTGATTTCCGCTGAAGCGGTGGTGGAATAACCCCAGTCATCTGTCAGAAGAATTCAGTCATCTGCTCAAACAAGGCCTGTTGGGGTTGTACAGGCACCTCTTGCACTGGTGGAGCAGGATTTCCCCGATTTCCAATATCACTCCCAGTCGGGATACGACTTACTACTTCTTCTTCTATTGCCCTCTGCGATTCTGAGTCCATACCTTAACCTAAAATAACCACGAAAATAGATCTGCATTAGTGTCACCTCGACTCATGTGAATGCAATGCATGTCATGCACACAATCTTATTTTATCTATCTATCCCTAGGAACGCCTAAACCGCTCACGATGCAATAAATGTAACACCCCTCACCCGACTACAGTGTAGCCGAGCAAAGTGTGCTACATTCGGTGCCGGAGCACCCTATCTTATCTTACTTTATTCCTTTTATAATTTGATCTCATTATATTTTAATATTAATTATTTATTTTGATGGAGAAACCAGCGGAGTTTCCCCTATTTTATTACCAGTTGACGTGTTTTACTATTTACCTGTTTGAAAGTTTCAACAATATTTTCAGAATAAAGTCTTATCCATGCTAATCATAATTATCTCATCAATCATTCTCATAATTTTCTCATATTTCAAATCTCATTCATACATTTCAATTTCATAATCATTTCCATGCATACTCAATTCGTATGTAAACATTCTCAAATTACATAAGCAAAATTTTCAAATTTCCTTAATTTACATAATTTACAAAATAATTACTGAATTTCATTATTTACATGATATACAAATTAATTACAATTTGCTAATTTATATTACAATATAAGAAATAATTAACATACACAAAATACATGATATGCTTAATGTGAGCCCTATCTACATGCATTGCTGAGGAGGTGACAACCTTTGACACTCTGCAGATCTGAACTCTCAAAATTTCGATCAAGCGTCCGGTGGGTTCTAGCTTCAGTACCTGCGCGAGGAAACAATTCCATCGCGCTAAGCATTGCTGCTTAGTGGTGCAATAATATAACAAGGAAATAATATACAAATAAAGATAGACATAAAACATAATTCAAATAATCAAGATTTATTTATACTTCACATGCGGTTTCTAAAATTTAATGTGTTATATCCTAATTTAGTCTTCTTTGAAAGTGTTTATTTGCCAATGTACAGTAATAATGTACAAAGAAAAATGATTTGAAAATAATAAATTTATGCTTATATTGTTATATAAGCACATTTGCAATATTTATTTATGTTATAATTTTCTTTGCTAATCTTTTAGCATTTTCTCTATACTTGCTAGGTTGTCTCAGTTATTTCATAATAAGTAAATTTTGATATCTGTCGATTCATTTCGATTCTTTCTAATAAATAACTATCCTAATTTATTTTAGGTCATCTTACTCATTTATTTTATTTAATTTCTAATATTTTTAATTGCTAATATTCTTAACTTATCTCAATAAATTACCTTTGCCCAAGTAACCTCTGACAGTGACTAAAGCTGGATAACGAATTGCGTTGGCCTGGACACGCGGTGCCTCGGGCCGTCATACCATGGGGCCTTGAGCGTCAACCACGTGTATGCGATCGGTATGGCTAAAAAGCCATGATAACACATAATCGGGCATAAAAGCCATGAATGTTGGCATAAAGCCATGAATACGGGCATAAAGCCATGAATACAGGCATAAAGCCTTTCGCAGTACTGCTAAAACAATACCCTATTGGCATGCCAATCTATCCAATCTGACACGTGTCTATGCAATACAAGGGCACATAATATCATTAAATATTAATATATTGAGTTTTATGAATTCATTATTTCATGAGAAATTTCAATTATAATTCATACATTCATTTGATCATTTATATGATCACAATTCACATCAATTTTCCTTTTATACCATTGTACTCAAAATACTTCTCCTTTCTATAATAATGAGAACTAATGTCTCATTCATACATTAATATAGTTCATTTATTCATTCATTATGTTATTCATATTGATCACAATTCTAAACAATAGTTCACCTGTACCATTGTATTCAAAACATTTTCCTTTCTCATTTATACATTTAAGAATCTACTTATGTAATTACAAATTTTATATTTCAAGTTGAGTTACTAATATTTTATGAATTCCACTTGTGATGGGCATATAAGCCCTAACTATCTATTCACATCAATTAGGTGACTTATTTATCATGTTTCAAGTAATCCATGAAAATTTCATGGATTTCAAATTTATGCTCTTAATTTCCTTTTAAAAGTTTTGACTAAGATGCATAGTCCACATTTGTCATACAATTCTAAGCATTTAAGCTTAGAATTGGTTCTAGGTCTTCATCTTAGTTTGTTACTCATTTTGATTACTATTCACCTTACTAGTCAACCAAAATGTTGACTTTTTCATACTTAAGGGATATGTTAATTCTAATTACACCAAGATCCCACATTTTGAGTTTTACATTTGCTAGTATTAATTGCCAATTGCAATTTAAAGTCCCCTAGATGCATTTCTAATTTCAAATTTTGAATTTCAAGTTTTGGTGTCACTATTCACCTCATTGGTCAACAAAAATGTTGACTTTTGGATAGAAAATAGGTGTATTGGTTTTAACACCCCAAACATACCACATTTTGTATTTAAAACTTGTTGGAATTGATTGCCATTACCATTTCTATGCTTAAAACCAAAAGGGCAGAATTTTCAGTTTTTGAAGCCTAATTTTACTGTTCCATTAAGCCCTGTTGCAGTGGGAATTTGAGGAAATGGTAAACATAAAAGTTGTTCCTTATTTTGTCTAGTTGAATTTCCTTTTTGAATCACTCCATTTGGAGTTTTGTAGCTCCAGATATGGTCCAAAAACCATAGCTGGCCGGATTGCCAAAACTGCAGAATTACCAAATCTATAGTAACATGAACAGTGATTGTGACTGCTATTTGGGTTAGGTTCTGGCCATAATTTGGGGTAGGTTTCTTCATGAAAGTTGTTTGTCTATGTCTTAACTTGTTGCTGTAAAACTTTCAGGTCAATTGACCATTTCTACAGTGAGTTATGGCCAAATGAACAGTTACTGTTCATTTGGTCATTTATGCAGGTGCTGTTGCAGGGTATCCGGATTGGGGCCAACTTTTAGTCCTCTTGCTTTGGTCTTTTGGGCATGGTTTCTTCAGCAAAAATGTGCCATTATAAGCCTAGTTTCATGTCCAATTGGCCAAACACCAATTGGACCTACACAGCCAAAGTTATGGCTGTCTAAGTGGACTGAAATTTCAGTCACCCTGCTGCTGTCCCTAGGCAGCATACTCATTCACTTTGCCATGCTACATTTCAGTCCAAATTATGGTCAACTTACCTAAAATGGTCACTAATTGACCCTTAAAATGTTCTCTAACAATTTCCTAAGCCAAGTCAAATTTTCACTTCTCAAAACCCTAATTCCCATCTCCATTTCACACTAGTTACCCTAGTTAACTAGCTAAGTCATTATCCACATAATTATGTACTTCAAACATGATCTCTAGTCCACTTTAAGTCCATCAAAAACACTCAATCTTGTTCATTCCTTAGGGCAGCCGAAATCCATGGTATGTATACACATGAATTTAGTCCATTTAGTTTACAAATTCCTACTAAATTCAAGTCCCTAACATGGAAATAAAGAAATCTTTGCATAAGTAAGCACTAACCTCTTGTAGGGCAGAATTTTCTAAGCTTCAACTCCACTTTCTTTGCTTTTCTAGGCTGCCAAACACTTCCCCAAGTTGTATGGACAAGTTTTAATGAAAGGTGTCTAGGGTTTTATAGTGGAAATTCATGGGAAATGGAGGAAATGAAAGAAAATTTTCATGGAGGAGGAAGAAGAGAGGCTCAAGTTTTGAGTAAGAAGAAGAAGAAGATGACAAGAATTATTTGTCTTTCTTTGTCTCTTTTAAGTGATTTAAGAAAGCTTGTTGAATGGTGATTGGTTGGGAGAAAGTAAATGACATCATCATATGTCATAAATGGGCATTTTTCTCATTTTCTATTCTTTTCTTCTCTACTTATTTTCAATTTAATTTTTAGCAATATTTATTCATATTTTGAATCATAATAATTATTTACTTAACTGGAAAAGTCAGCCAAAAATCACCTCTGAAGGCGAAATGACCAAAATGCCCTCCGTTTGGCTTAACGGGTCAAAATTGTCTGTAACGATTGAAAAATTTTTCTAAATATTTTCTTGGAATTCTAATGCCATAGGAACCTCAATGACCCTTCTCTGGAGTCCCAAAAATTATTTTATGAATTTTTCCCTAGGTCTAGGGCTCCTCGTTGCGAGAACCGCAACTTCACTCTGGTTACCCATCGCTTGGGCACCGGCTCGTTTAACTTGGTTGTATTTTATTTCAAAAATTTTTCCTAAATTTTTCTTATTAATATTTGAGTTAATTATGGTTCCTGACTTTAGTTTTAATATTTTTCCGAACGTTCTAGCTGTCCGGACCGACACCGGTCACCGAAACAGTAGAATGTACGTAATTGCTACAATGAGGGTGTTACAATTACTCAATGGTGCACAACATACTAAAATATTAATTTATGCATAAATTAAATCACACTTATCCAATATATGGTACTGAAAATGCTACATAGATACAAAACACAATTTAAAATTTTAGTCAAATAATTTTTCACTTCAGAAGTCACAAAACAAATTTTTATAAAAACACAGTCATATCATGCTATTAGTATATTGTTCATCTCAATAGCTAGAGGCTTCTGAGGAATACCAAGGCTAGCTAGGTCAAATCTATGGGTACCCATTCAAATTTCTTCCTCTACTGGCACACACCTCAACACTTCAGCCAAAGAGGGAATACAAAACTAATTCCTCTCACTAGTCATGTAACACCCTCACTGTAACCATTCCGTACATTCTACTATTCCGGTGACCGGTGTCGGTCCGAATAGCTAGATTGTCTGGAAAAAAAATTATTTAAACTAAAGTGAGAAACTATAATTAACTCAAATATTAATAAGAAAAATTTAGGAAAATTTTTTGAAATAAAATACTACCAAGTTAAATGAGTCGGTGCCCTAACGATGGGTAACCCAGTGGGAAGTTGTGGTTCTCGCAACTAAGAGCCCTAGACTTGGGAGAAAATTCATAAAATAATTTTTGGGACTCCAGAGAAGAGTCATTGAGGTTTCTATGGCATTAGAATGCCAAGAAAAGGTTTACAAAAATTTTTCAATCAGTACAGACAATTTTAGTCTGTTAAGCCAAACGGAGGGCATTTTGGTCATTTCGCCTTCAGAGGTGATTTTTGGCCGACTTGTCCAGTTAAGTAAATAATTATTATGACATAAAATGTGAATAAATATTTCTAAAAATTAAATTGGAAATTTGTAGAAAAGAAAATAAAAGAAAAATGAAAGAAATTATGAATTTTGACATCATATGATGTCATTAAACACTCTTCACCCAATCACCTTGCAACACACACTTTAAAACTAATAAAAAGGAGATAAATGAGATAAAAAAAAATGAAGCAAATTTTCTGTTTTCCTTCTTCTATTTTCGGCAGCCCATTTCCTCTTAACTCCATTGGAGCTTTCTCCTTCCTCTCTCTTCATAACCCTTATTTCATACCATAAAATCTCATCGCACCTTCACTAAACTTGATCCTTGCAACTAGAATAGTCTTGAGGCAGCAATTAGAAGAAGAAAAAGTGAGGTTTACCAAGCTTAGAAATGACTCCATTCAAGGTTAGTGCTATATCTCTCCATTTTTCCCTCTAAATTTGAAGTTAGGTGTATGGAATTAGTAAGAAATTCATGAAATTAAAAGCAAATCTGACCAACTAAAATTTTTGGCAGCTTTATGGGGGGAAGTAGTTCTGATTATTTTGATGGATTAAAGTGGATTAGAGGTGGTGCTTGAAGTGTATATGTAGAGTGATAATGAATTAGTATGTTTAATTGATGTATGTGCATGAATGGACACTTTGGAAATTAGGGTTTATGAAAAATTAGAGTTTTGCTTATGTAATGGTATGCTAACCTTGTAATAGTCAATTAGTGACCATTTGAATGTGTGTGAGGAGGAATTGAAGTGAGTAAGGATGTTGGAGCTGAACTTAGGCATGCTGCCCTTGGTGACCTGCAGGACTGGTTGTGAGTCCAACAGGTTTGGGCAGCCATAAATGGAGTTTTATAGGTTCAATTGGTGCAAGGCCAATTGGACATGAAACTAGACACATAATGGCACAACTTTGATGAAGAAACCTGCTCAGAAAACCAAACAAGTTGACCTAAAAATTGCCCTAATCCGGGTGACTTACATTCTGCCTAGGCAAAATGACCAAATGAATAGTGTTTATTCATTTGGTCATAACTCAGTGTAGAAAGGTCCAATTGACTTGAATTTTATCAGCAGAAAGCTGAGACATAGACCTACAACTTTCATGAAGGACACAAACCAAATTCTAACCATAGCCTAGTCGAATTGCCCACCAAACTTAGGTCACCAAATCTGGCAGAACCAAATTGCCCAGAAAATCTGGGTATAGGTCAATCCGGCCAGTTGTGGTAAAATGACCATAACTTAAGCTACAAAACTCCAAATGGAGTGATTCAGAAAAAGAAATGTAACTAGACACAATAAGGAACAACTTTCATGAAGACAATGTTGTCAAATTCCTACTGTATAAATGACCAATGGAATAGTAAACTTAATGCTTAAAATCTGAAAATTGTAAAGTAACCAACACTAAGCTTTGAAATGGTATTGGCAACCAATACCAACAACTTTAGAATGCAAAATGTGGTATCTTGGTGAACTTAGGTTCAATAAATTTATTTTGTATTAAAAAGTCAACAATTTGAGTGAATAGTAATGTGAATAGTAATACAAAGGCACAAAGTGTAAGAACTATATTGTTAAAGAAAAATTAAGGCCATAAATTTGAAATCCATGAAATGTTCATGGATTGCTTGAAACATGAAAAATAAGCCACCTAATTGATGTGAATAGGTAGTCAGGGCTTATATGCCCATCATAAATAGAATTCATAAAATGTATAAATAAGAAAGGAAAAATATTTTGAATACAATGGTACATGTGAACCATTGTTTTGAATTGTGATAAATATGAATAACGTAATGAATGAATAAATGAACCGTATTAATGTATGAATAAGAGATTAGTTCTCATTAGTGTAGAAAGGAAAAGTACTTTGACTACAATGATATAAAAGGATAATTTATGTGAATTGTGATCATATATATAATCAAATGAATGTATACATTATAATTGAAAATTATTATGAAATAATGAAGTCATAAAACACAATATATTAATATCTAATGATATTATGTGCCCTTGTATTGCCTAGACATGTGTGTCAGATTGGATAATTTGGCATGCCAATAGGGTATTGTTTTAGCAGTACTGCGAAAGGTTTTATGCCTATATTCATGGCTTTATGCCCGCACTCATAGCTTTATGCCCGCACTCATGGCTTTTATGCCCGATTATGTGTTATCATGGCTTTTTAGCCATCTTGTTATCACGTGGTTGGCGTTCGTCCCATGGTATGATGGCGACGCCTTTGTAGTGTCGGTGCTAATGACCGTTATCGGTTTAGTCAGGCTGTCGTAGGTTACTTGGGCAGTGTAATTTATTGAAATAAATTAAGATTATTGGTAATTAAAAATATTAGAAATCAAATAAATGAGTTAATAAGACTTCAAAAGAATTAGTTAAAATTATGAAATGATCCAAACCACATAAAAATTGTTAAGTAAAATGATAAAAGAGTTGCAAAAATAGGTATAACTTTACTAAATATGTTAAATGTACCTTCTATTGCCATATGAATATAAACTGAGTATTTTTATTAATTTTGTAAATTGTACATTATCACTGTGAATTTAGGAATTAAACGCTTCCAAAGCGAAACAAATTAGAACAAAAGATAATTAATATTAGACACATTGTATTAAATTAAATTGATTCTTCAATATTCAAATTATGCTTTGTTCTTTCTTTATATTTTTATTTTATTTTCTTGTTATATTATTGCACCACTAAGCAATAATGCTTAGCGCGATGGATTTGTTTCCTCACGCAGGTACTTTGACTAAGATTTTTGGAGTCCAGATCTACAGAAGTGTCTGAAGTATTCAAGGTTGTCACCTCCTCATCAATGCATGTAGATAAGGCCCATGTAGATCATATTTTGTATTTTATATTTTGTATAAAATGCTAGATATTATATTGTAATGTAGATTAAGAACAGGTAATTAATAGAAATGTGATGTAAATTAATAAATTAGCCTTTTCATATGTAATTAATTTATATATCATGTAAATTATGAAATTATGTAAATTAATAAAATTTGAAAATTTTACTTATGTAATTTGAGCATGAACGAGATTGTATGGATTTGAAGACAGATTTGAAATATATAAATAATGCATGGAAATGAATATGAAATTGAGATATATGAATGAGATGTGAATTATGAGATGGTTATGAGAATAATTGATGAGATTTTATTTTGAAAATATTATTGAATTCCAAGTTGGTGAATAGTAAAATACGCCAATGTGAAATAAAATAGGAGAAACCCTGCTAGTTTCTCCAAAGAAAGATAATTGATATTAAATTAAATGAATTCAAAATTACTAAGATAATAAACTAAGATAAGATAGGGTGCTCCGACACCGAATGTAGCACACTTTGCTCGGCTACACTATAATCAGGTGAGGGGTGTTACAAGTCAAGCTAGTGAGGCATTCAGACATTTGGTCATAACACTGTGGTTTCAAACTATTTTAACAATTTTCTTAACATTCAAATGCCAACTATTCACATATAATTTATTTTCTCAACATTTTGGGTCAATAACACATTTTTCTTGTTAATAACATTTTTCAGTACAAATAAAGTCATAATTTAATTTTTCATAATTTATTCAACACAATTTGCAAAAGAAAATTTAAAAAGAGATCATATGTTGTGCACAAACCTCGTACGAGTCACCTCTTGGCCTTAACTTGATGTTTTCTTTCCTTTCTCAGTAGCCTTTTTAACTGAAACACACAATTTACAGTGTTTCAGTATCATAACTTATAATAAATCCAATAAATAAATTCATGTCTACTAAATTCTAGCCCTAATATGCTTAAATTAACGTTCTTTGAAATTTGCATTTCGGGGTTACTATTCATGATACTATTCAAGTCAAAATGTTAACTTTCTCGTGCTTAATAGATAGGTGAATTCCAATTACACCTACATACCACATTTTGAGTGCTTAAGTTGTTGGCTTGGGTTGCCATTTAAGATTCTATGTCTCCTAAGAGAATATTTAATTTTTCAATTTTGGTCCTCTGTTTTGCACTGTTCCATTAGTCTAGTTACTATGAGAATTTGTCTAAGTGTCCTTCATTAAAGTTGTTCATTATTGTCTTATCTTTTAGTCCCTTTTTGAATCACTCCATTTGGAGTTTTGTAGCCCAAGATATGGTCATTTTTCTAAGACTAGCCAGATTAGTTCAAACCTAGAATTTTGGGCACTTTCTTGGTTCTGGCAGTTTTAGTGTGCTGACTACAGCTCACTTTTTGGATGGCTTATGGTCAGAATTTGGGTTTGTGTTCCTCATCAAAGTTGTAGTGCTATGTCTTAAATTTCCATCGGTATAAAATTCAGGTCATTTGGACCTTCCTACCCTAAGTTATGGCCAAATGAACAAGTTCATTTGGTCATTTTGGTACAGTGGCAGAGCACATTACCCAGATTTGTCCTAATTGTTCACTACCTTAATGTCATTTTCTGGACATGGTTACCACATGAAAATTGTGTTATTCTGTGTTTACTTTCATATATAATTGGCCTCACACTAATTTGCTTGGAAAAATTATAGTTTTGGTCCTTAAAAGGGACCTAGGTCAACCTGTCAAATTGGGACCCTTTACTAATCCGAATTGCATTTCATTTCTACTCATTCAAACACATCGCAATTGGTCACAATTGACCATTTCTAACCTCAATTAGTGTTAATTGCATCAATTGACCATTTCCTCCAATTTTTCCCCCAAATTTCAAGATCTTAAGAACTCTAATTGTGTAATTCATTCAATTAATGAAATTAAAGTGTATAGGCATTGTTTACATACTTAATTAAACTTAATTGCTCTCTTAATTTCATCAAAATCATGCAATTTCTACCCCCACTATTGGCTGGCTGAAATTCACACTGAGTCCCCCATGATTGTTTTGTTTGAATTTGTGACACCCCTTACCCGACTACAGTGTAGCCGAGCAAGACATGTCACACTCGGTGCCGGAGCACCCTATTTTATCTTGCTTTATTCCTTTAAAAATTTTGTTCTCGTTATATTTTAATATCAATTATCTTTCTATGGAGAAACCAGCGGAGTTTCTCCTGTTTCTACTACTATTTGGCATATTTCACTATTCATCTGTTTCAAATTCAACAATATTTTCACAATAAAATCTCATAATCATCTCATTTTTCAATATCATCCATGTATTTCAATTCTCATATTCATTTCCATCCACTTTCCTTCATACTCCATTCACATATCAAAATTCTCATTTTTTTATTAATTTACATAATTTTCAAACTAATTGAATAAATTTACAATTTACATGATATATGTAACACCCTTATATTCGGTAGTGCATTCTACTGTTTCGGTGAGCAGTGTCTGTCCGGACAGCTAGGATGCTTAGAATTATACTTAAATGTTAGTAAGGAGACATAAAATAATGAAATACAATAGAGGAAAATACAAGAAAAATAAAGGAAAAATAAGAGCAATGAAATGTGATTAAGTTAAACGAGCCAAAAACTGTAGTGATGGGTGACTACACCGGGAAGTTGCGGTGAGGACCGTTGACTAGCCCTGGACCATGGGGAATCCTGGAAAATATTTTAGGAACCTAATTAAACATCTATTGAGGTATAAATGACATTAGAAATGTCAAAGAAAAATTAATAAATTAGTACAAAGAAAAACGAAAAATCAAGAAACAAACAAAAATCGGTGTTACCAAAAAATCAGTAATACAAATCAAATAGGGGCATTTTGGTCAATTGACACCTAGAGTTACCTTTTGACCTCAATGTCCATTAAAAATGAGTGATAGCACATGTCGCAAGGTGTTTTGCGGTCGCCTGGACCAACCCTCACCGAAGTGGGAAAGAGTGAGGAGTCGCCACTTTAATAAGGGAAATTAAAGAAAACCATTTACGAAAATAAATTAAAATGAAACCACTTCAAGAACAGAGATTCTAGGTTCGGGGTCCGTAAACGGGTGGGGAAGGTGTTAGGCACCCCACCTCGTCCCTCAATGAGGGTAAGCAGATTTAACTTCACATTCTTTATAAATTAGAATTGATAGTTATGAGGGTTCGAATGGAAATGTTAATCCTTTTGAAAAAAAGGAATATTTGATTTTTCACCAATCCAGATTACCCAGATACATAAGTAAATGAGACAATCTTAGTGAATTGCCATTACGTATTAGTTTTGTTTTAGGGGAAATCATTTTACGTATTTGTTAAAATTTGATTTGGGAATCGGATAAGAACTATCCTCCGATCACCTTTAAATATTTATGAAAATTTTGGTTAAGAATCGAATAAGAACTCTCCTCCGATCACCTTTAAATATTTATGAAAATTTTGGTTAAGAATCGGATAAGAACTCTCCTCCGATCTCTTTTAAATATTTATGGAAATTTTGGTTTGAGAATCGGATAAGAACTCTCCTCCGATCTCTTTTAAATATTTATTAAAATTTTTAGGTGAGAACCGGATAAGAACTCTCCTCCGATCTCTTTTAAATATTTATTAAAATTTTAGGTGAGAATCGGATAAGAACTCTCCTCCGATCTCTTTTAAATATTTGTTGAAATTTTGGATTGAGAATCGGATAAGAACTCTCCTCCGATCTCTTTTAAATATTTGTCGAAATTTTAGGCTTGAGAATCGGATAAGAACTCTCCTCCGATCTCTTTTAAATATTTGTTAAAATTTTAGATTGAGAATCGAATAAGAACTTTCCTCCGATCTCTTTTAAATATTTGTTAAAATTTTAGATTGAGAATCGGATAAGAACTCTCCTCCGATCTCTTTTAAATATTTGTCGAAATTTTAGGCTTGAGAATTGGATAAGAACTCTCCTCCGATCTCTTTTAAATATTTGTTAAAATTTTAGATTGGGAATCGGATAAGAACTCTCCTCCGATCTCTTTTTTTAATGGGAGTCGGATAAGGACTTTTCCGACCTCTCGAAATTTGATTACAGTTACACCTCGTAAGAGCCTAGGACTAAGGGTTCTGGCATTCAAAGATGCCGAGGATCGGAATAAGGCTTCTTTTAACTCATTGGTACGTCGTGACTGGACAGGGGATACCAAACTGAATTTTCCGACCTCCTATGTGGTCGCCTTACCAGTACCTTTTGATACCCGATCTATTCCATTTATTTATCTAAGGTTCGGTTTTACTCTGCCTTGTGACGTTTTACCCAATTGTCTTTTGTGTTATTCTAGTGATTCGGCCTTACTATTTTCCTGACTTATTATTCAGACCTTTCATTATTTTAAAGAAACGCTTAAGATACAGTTACCTACATTTTATCCAACTACTTATACGCTACTCGGGACTATAACTCTTGTATTTAGAAGTAACAAAGATTAACAAAAGAATGAGCTGATTAACAAAGAAGTAAACTCGAGAATGACCTTCTTCGCATTTTATAATGCAATAAAACTTGGTGAAAATTACAAACATAAAAATAAAGGAAATACGTAAAATAAAACAAGCTCTTGATAAAGCAGGGATATAAGCACTCACCTGTAGGGAGCCGGATCGACTAAACTAATTACAGAATCACAAAACGTAATAGAATCAAGTGATGCTTTGAGAGTGAGGTTCGCCTTGAAATGAAGGATGCTTCGCTAAAATGCAATCGGGTCAAAATAATAACTGAGTTGAATGAAGTTGAGCTTAGACAAAGGGAGTGGAAATAAAGATAACAAAGAACTGAAAGTGAGAGCGTCACAGGATAATGAACGAACTAAAAACGGGGAGTCCCAGTATTCAAAAATCCCTTTGCAAGAAAACACTTCAGAAAACTGGTTTCAAAAGTTTTTTTTCTTATGAAAGCTTAAAAACAGCAGAGTAACGAACTGAATTAAGTTTCAGAGTTCTTCCGCCATAGTAACTACCTCCTTTTTTCGTCCCCTGAACAGTTTTTTCATGCAGGTATTTATAGGAACCGGGTGCTCCCCATGTAGGGTCAGGATTTGTTTTGAGGGAGATGGAGGGTTAGGATTTTGAAGGACATGATCTGAGGCTCGGGAATTAAAGAGAATCAGAACGAACAGCTGAGATCCCTTTCAGAATATTTGTCCTTTCTCTCTTTTAATCTAACGGCCCAAAATTTTCTTATCAAGGGCGATCCGAGGGCCAGGAGTGAAAGGCACTGGTCTTGTTATCTTCTTCTTTGATCCAAGGGCTCCGGGCTCGTCCTTACAAGTAAGATCAATGGTGGAGATTAGGATGTACAGCACTGTCATGACATACTCTGGTGCATGTCAGTAATGCGGGCGATTCTAGGCCGTGCGGTGGAGATTTCATCTGCAACGCTTTAACTACCTCGGCTCTGATTATGACGACAGTTAGCAGAAGTTGTCTTATTCCCTTTGTTTTTCGACCTCCCCTCCTTTCCAGTCTTTCCAACATGATCCTTTTCCGATCTCTCATGCCGGGCTCCTCTATTCCGATCTCTCCTGCTCCGGTCTTTTCCTCTTTTTGGTTCGGTTCAGTCAAAGCATTTACTCCTTCGATTTTCGAGGAATCCGCTTCGTTTTCTAGTTGCAATAAATGCTCGGATTTTTCCTATATATATACCTTCAACCGGGAAGCCCCCCACATTTGATTTTTCCTCTTTCTTTTCACAGTTCCTGTTCTAACTGCTCCGGCAGTAGTCTCGGCCATGATAGTGGATTTTAATCTTTTTCCGATGTTTCTTTTTATTCCCCAACTGAAAATTTATGATCCCGATGATCAAAGAATTATGATAACCTCATTTGATGACAGTGAGAGAACCGGACTAACTTACTGCTCTGGATCGAGGACTTCGATCGTGTCGATCTCGAATCGTTCGACCGATATAATCGGCCCGATTTGGCGAAGAAGCGCTAATATTCCCCTTAGCATCGGCGACTGCCCCTTGAAGTTCATTTGGCTCCTCACCACATCGGGCGTCCTGACTACAGCTCGATTCTGGTCGATGACAGTGGAGATGACTCTCTTCATCTTCATGAGAGTCATAGTCACCCCATCTGAGCTGTACATCTATCGATGGCCGGTCTCCTGATCAAACACATCTTTTGATTCAGCCACGAGACTAGGCTTTGACATAGGCCTTCGCTAGATAAAATGTACTGTCGATCTCTAGAGATCGCCCCTATGATGTAATCAGACCTTTAATGTAATCTGATCTCTTGAGATCGCCCAAATGATGTAATTTGACTTTTTAGAAATAAAATTTTATTTTGTCAATTATCACTTTATTATTATTGCATTGATTATTCTTCGATCTCTGGTGTGTTTATCCGATCTGGTTCCTAACTGAACAGCCCTTATCTGATCCGCACTTCCAAACATTCGCCTTAATTCACCGATCTCTAACTAGCCGATCTCTCTTTATGGGATTTCTAGAATATTCGTGAGACGTGTCAGAAAAGCTGGCAAGTCCCGCTAACCGATGCACTGCCTGGAACACTGTGAGCATTAAATGCTCAGACGGGTACAAATAGGGGATGGGTCAGCCAGTTGCTCTCTTATTTCATTTTCAGCATCCTGCGAGCGATTCCAAAATTCTCTCGATTTCTCAAGTTCTTCCGACACCGATCAAGCTCCGGTAAGGGTTTTGATCCTTCTTTTAGTTTAAATTCTCTATTTCCTTTGAAAATGAGCGGCGCCGAGGGTTAGAGAGCGGCAAGCCCCCCCTTCTGTTCAGATATCGTGGTCGTCTGATGAAGTGGAGGTGGTCAGATCAAATGTGCGACCTGAACCTCCTAGGGCCTCTATTCCAGCTTAGGGGCAAGGAGCACCATCAAGGCACGTACCTTCTTCAGGGAGAGAAAATCTTCCCATGGACGAACTGCCATCAGTCCTTTAAGAAACCGATCTGCAATCGTTCAGCCAAGAGTATAACATTCGGCCTGATTCCTACGAGCTGATTAAGTGTCACGGCGATCTTTGTGCCAATCACTTCTTCGAGGAGAACGATATGATCATGGTCTATGAAGAACAATTAAAAGCCGGTCTGCGGTTCCCTCTTAACGACTTCTTCAAGGAAGTTTTAAAATTTCACCAAGTGTGCATCGCCTAAGTTCACCCGAACTCATGGCGGATCCTAGTAGCCTTCAGGGGCCTCTGTCGAGCTAAGGGACTCCGTCTTACAGCTAAGGTATTCGCCGAACTGCATAGGCTGACTCGTCAAAAGGACGATGAGTATTGGTTCTTCCAAGCGAAGCCACATTGTGGGCTCTTTACCGATCTGCCCTCCTCCCTGAAGAATTGGAAGAATCACTTCTACATTCTGAGGAGCAAAACTCCGAACTGCTTTGAGGGTTTCCCTCGCAGCTGGCTTCACCAGGGCCCCTTGCTTCTGAAGTGCATCACCCTAAATAGGGAAGAAGGCCTGATGGTGATGGAGCTGAAAGATCAGGCGGCTAGAGAGAAGTTCTCTTGTTTGGATGCAGTGACTGCCGAACTGCATCATTGGACGATGGAGTTGATCACTGGCGAAGATCGCGGGCTTCAGCTCTCTGACCTCAGCATCGGTATTTTCTACATCTCAGATCTTTGGACCTTAGCGATCTCACTGACCTCTTCTTTGTACAGGTATGGCAAGCGGCGAAGCTTCCAAAGAGAGCCGAAAGAGGAAGAGGGAGGTCTCCCGGAAGGTGTGGGAGATGAAGCGTTCCGAGTTGCTTCAAACGCTCGGTCATGAACCTGGGGAAATACAAGGAGGCTCATCTCAACCCTCAGGACCACCGGTCATAGAAGTGGTCCGATCTCCTCCTCGCTAAGAAGAGCCGCCTCCACCTCCTCCAGTCGCTTCGAGTGCGGAAGGGGGTCCTTCTCAACCTCCTGTAAGGACCCTTTCCCGCGGTGCCAAATCTTGATTCATTCGCTGGAGAAGAACCGCACGGATCGAGAGAACCCAGGTTTTGCTAAAGTCTTGGGGTCCTCCATCTGCCTTCGGGAGGATCAGGATAGGCTATCTCTGGACAATCTTGATGACATCCTGACCCGATCTATGAGCCTGAACGTGGAGTGCTTGGTGAACCAGCACATCGTCCGGGAGAATGCTCACCGCCTGAGTAAGGAGGTCGAGAAGATGGGTCATGAAGTGGCTTCCCTCCTATCCTAACTCTCATCCGCTCAGAACTACATATCTGAAATTGAGGGGCGGATGAAGTTCTACGAGGATAAGCTAGCTGAGCAAGCTCATGTTCTGGCCGAGCGAGATCATATTCTTGAAGAAGTTCAGGTGCTCCGAGCCTGTGAGGTTGCTCACCTCACTGAGGAGCTCAAAGCGAAAGAAGAGGAGGCGGTGACAAGGGAGGCCGGCGCTTATGTGAATGCTCACAGGGATCTCTTGGCCGAGCTCAAGAAACGTTATCCCGAGGAGGACTTCTCCTGGATGGTCGACCTGGCTCCCCAAGACGAAGAGGAAAGCGAGGAGGAGGCTGAGGGTGAGAGAGGAAATGAGCAAAATGTAAATCAGGCTGGGGGTGATCCTCCCGCCGAATGACTTGTACAAACTTTAAATGTAATGAAAGTTCCCCTTTTGTTTAATGAATGGATGTGATCGGAAAATCTCTAAATTGCCTAAGTACTTGATTGTCTGAGCATATTAAAACAACAACTAAAAGTGATTATTGATCTAAGTGTAAGGGGTCGGAAAACACAATAAGCATGAGATCGGCAGGGAACCAACGCAGAACGGGACTTGATTAAAATTGGAAATTTGACTTGAACATTTAAGATCGGGATCACCATTGAACCGGATCGAAACCTTAACTTTATTATTCCCAAACTTTTAAATGAGAGATCGGCAATAAGACTGGTGTCACGAAGGCCTAATGTAGGTTCAATCTCGTTTGACATGAAAGATCGGAAATATAATTGACTGATCAGGGGACTTGACAATTAGCTTGAGAGATCGGTGAGGCTTTAAATGATATGGGAACTTAGTATTGATTAGATTCCTTTTGAGGAGAGATCAGAAATGTGGTTAGTTGGCAAAGGGAGACTCAGTGTTAGGGATCGGTTTCAAGGTTTATTGATTTCAGGGATCGGCCAAAATATGGTGTCGACAGCTGCCCCTCTTTTCATAATTCCTACTGGAAAAAAATTTCCTTGTAGGGATTATGTAAAGATTTAGACCCATATTTTGGACGATTAAAAATTTGAAATTTGAAATTAAAGTCAGGAAACTAAATCCCACAGGTGGTATACGAGGTTAATGTGAGGAAATTAAAATGCTAGAAAACTAAAATCAACTCAGATCAAGGAACCAGAGGTTGATTGACAGGAAATTTAAATGTAGGAAAATTAAAATCAACTTGGATCAAGGAACCAGAGGTTGATTGACAGGAAATTTAAATGCTGAAAAATTAAAATCAACTTAGATCAAGGAACCAGAGGTTGATTGACAGGAAATTAAAATCAACTTAGATCAAGGAACCAGAGGTTGATTGTGAGAAATTAAAATCAACTTAGATCAAGGAACGAGGTTGATTGTGAAATTTAAATCTTGAAAAATTAAAATCAACTTAGATCAAGGAACCAGAGGTTGATTGGCGGAAATTAAAATCAACTTAGATCAAGGAACCGAGAGGTTGATTGGCGGGAAATTTAAATCTTTGAAAAATTAAAATCAACTTGGATCAAGGAACCAGAGGTTGATTGACAGAAATTTGAATCTTTGAAAAATTAAAATCAACTTGGATCAAGGAACCAGAGGTTGATTGACAGAAATTTGAATCTGAAAAATTAAAATCAACTTAGATCAAAGATCCAGAGATTGATGACAGAAATTTAAATGCTAAAAAAATCAACTTAGATCAAGGAACCAGAGGTTGATTGTGAAATTAAAATCAACTTAGATCAAGGAACCAGAGGTTGATTGGCAGAAATTTAAATCTTGAAAAATTAAAATCAACTTAGATCAAGGAACCAGAGGTTGATTGACAGAAATTTAAATGCAGGAAAATTAAA